>NC_053398.1:74222550-74330089 GCF_905171765.1 Bufo bufo | reverse complement strand
TGGGAAGGAATAATGCAAGTCACCCGTACATACTAAATGATAAAACACTCGATAACACTGACATGGAAAAGGATCTAGGAATTTTAATAAACAGCAAACTAAGCTGCAAAAACCAGTGTCAGGCAGCTGCCAAGGCCAATAAGATAATGGGTTGCATCAGAAGGGGCATAGATGCCCGTGATAAGAACATAGTCCTACCACTTTACAAATCGCTAGTCAGACCACACATGGAGTACTGTGTACAGTTCTGGGCTCCTGTAAGCAAAGCATACATAGCAGAGCTGGAGAGGGTCCAGAGGAGGGCAACTAAAGTAATAACTGGAATGGGGCAACTACAGTACCCTGAAAGATTATCAAAATTAGGGTTATTCACTTTAGAAAAATGACGACTGAGGGGAGATCTAATTAATATGTATAAATATATCAGGGGTCAGTATAGAGATCTATCCCATCATCTATTTATCCCCAGAACTGTGACTGTGACGAGGGGACATCCTCTGCATCTGGAGGAAAGAAGGTTTGTACACAAACATAGAAAAGGATTCTTTACGGTAAGAGCAGTGAGACTATGGAACTCTCTGCCTGAGGAGGTGGTGATGGTGAGTACAATAAAGGAATTCAAGAGGGGCCTGGATGTATTTCTGGAGCGTAATAATATTACAGGCTATGGCTACTAGAGAGGGGTCGTTGATCCAGGTAGTTATTCTGATTGCCTGATTGGAGTCGGGAAGGAATTTTTTATTCCCCTAAAGTGGGGAAAATTGGCTTCTACCTCACAGTTTTTTTTGCCTTCCTCTGGATCAACTTGCAGGATAACAGGCTGAACTGGACAAATGTATTTTTTCGGCCTTATGTACTATGTTACTATGTTACAGTACATTCAACTTTTTCTACGGTATGTTGACGATGCACTGAAATGCAATGTATGGACTTCGTGGCATATTTAGATAATAATGACATGAACATGAGGTTCTCTTTGAATTTTGGAGGGACCTCCCTTGAATTCTGAGATGTGTTAACATCTGTCCAGGAAGGCAATTTGCACACCACTGTCTATCGAAAATCGACTGCCACCGATTCCCTACTGCATTTAAATAGCTTCCACCACATTAGTGTAAAAAAATCTGTCCCATATGGCCAATTATTCGGCTTAGGAGAACGAATAGCACACAGGAGGGATATGTCAAACAGTCGGAGGAATTAAAATATAGTTTGCTCTGCAGAGGATATACTAAAAATGACATAGAAATAGCTAGGAACAAAGCAGGATCATTTTCACAAGAGGCACTCCTCAGCAGAGCAAAACGCAGTATGCCCAATAGTAAAAATGAAAAGTTCGTATTTACATTCAAATACAGTGCACTAGCTGAATCCATAAAACGCATCATCTCTGAAAACTGGGAAATTTTAAAAGATGAACCTAGCTTATCCAGTTTCACTGCTAATAGACCAATAATAGCCTTTAGAAGGTGCCACACCATTAAAGATAAACTGGTCAGGAGCAGAATACGTCCCAGAGTAATTAGCAATTGGTTGACAAAAAAATAGACCTATGGGTAACCACAAATGTGGACATTGCTCTTTCTGCAGTTTTAATAGCCAACTTAAATATCTTACCTTTGGGGGAGTCTCCCATACGGTCACACAATTTATTACGTGCAGTAGTTATGTCGTATATTTGGTCAAATGTATATGTGGAGCCTTTTACATAGTGTTGTGGAAATTTTATTATGCGGACATTTTATCTTAGGATGTGTGTATGTTTTTATAGATTGTCATCTGTCTCCCTGTGTCGGATTTGGCCAAAGAACGCTCTAGCAGAGGGTACTTGGGTTGAATCGGGACCAGTGGTAAAACCATCAGTATAAAAACCTTCTCATGGGCTTGGAGACGTGTTCTCAGTGTGTAGGGGGGCGTTTGCCGGTTTGTGAGCACTAAATGCAATGCACTGGGCTTCTTCCCTTCAAATGTCTATACACATTAGAGAAGTGAAGTCTGCATAATGAGAGATACATATTATACCTCTGCTGCGGCTTCGCTATCCCTTTCTGGATACATATCTGCTTTTAAGACATGCATATCTGCCTTGTCGGTATACTCGTACCGTATACTGACAATAGTCGTAGCAATGTCTCGCAGATAATCTCAAACCTATAAGAACCAGTAGAATGATCTTCATTAGATACTGGTCACTTTTGAGCAGTATTGAATGGGATCCATGCTGACAGTGATGGGGGATGGGCGGCCGCCTGGCTGGTTAGACAATGAACATGACTCATCCTTCCTTATACAGTAATGGGGTGTGTGCATTGTCTGTCCAGTCACATTGATGCCCTTCCCTGACCTTTGACATGTCGTCACTTCCTGTATGTCATCACTTCCTGTATCCTTGTCTTGGGCCAGCCCCTTTTACACCTTTTGTTTGTAAATAAAAGAAACAGACTGGGCAGGGAGGAGAAGAGTGCTCAGTATCATGACCGGCGTGCCGATCACATACGTGACGCAAAGGGAGGGAAATGGGAAGGCCCTGTCCAAGGGAGAGGAAAAGGTGGTGACCCCTAACTCACCTTGAGGCTGGCACCTGACTGCCCTGACGTCCCTAGACGGGTTCCTCACCCGTACGCAGATCACCTGCCTAAACCCTGGCTTTCCCTGAGATGAGCCCTACGTAGTGAATAGGGCGGTGGGAACACTAGTCCGCACCACTAACACTAAAGGAAAACACCAAGGAGAGGACAGACAATACAGACAAAACAGATAATCCCAGGTGGGCGACAACAGTGAACAACAAAAGGCCAACAGGGATCTGGAGGGTAACGCTCTGGAACAACAACCAGGAATCACAGCTACACAGCTCCAGTGGGTCAGTATAGAAGTCCAGGCAGGAAGCTCTATATCTGGCAACCAGAGAAGTGGGAGAGGGGAATATAAGGAGGTTGGGATTGCTGGACAAGAAACAGCTGAGGAGAAGAAGCTACGAATCCCTGAGTGAGCCAAAAAGGATTGCAAGGCAAACCCAGAAAGCTACTATTAAGAAACAGCACTATCTTTAGACATAGAGCGCTCAGCCACCGCCGCTGCGACTTCCTGACCCCGGGTATAACAGAGTCAGACGTGGCTCTTGACACCCTCGTGACAGTACCCCCCTTTCCACGAGGGGCCTCAGGAAACTCAGGACTAGGTCTCTCAGGATGAGAGGCATGAAAAGGCTCTAACCTGTCGGCGTTTACCTCAGATGCTGGAACCCACATTCTTTCCTCGGGACCGTAACCCCTCCAATGCACCAGATATTGAAGAGAGCGGTGGACCCGATGAGAATCAACAATTTTGGATATTTGAAACTCTAGATTACCATCCACAACAACAGGAGGGGGAGGCAGCGGTGACGGTTCTAGAGGTGAAACATATTTTTTGAGTATGACTTATGGAAGACGTTATGGATTTTAAAAGTTTGAGGTAGCTCCAGGCAAAAAGCCACGGGGTTAATGATGGCTACTATCTTGTAAGTACCAATCAACCTAGGACCCAGTTTCCAAGAGGGAACCTTTAACTTAATATTCCTAGTAGATAACCACACATAGTCATTCACTCCTAGGTCCGGACCTGGCGACCGTTTCTTATCAGCCATGCATTTATATTTACCTCCCATATTTTTCAAGTTAGCTTGCACCCTCTGCCATACAGATAAAAGAGATGACGAAAACCGTTCCTCTTCGGGAACCCCAGAAGACCCCCCCTCTTTGAAAGTACAGAATTGGGGATGAAAACCATATGCACCAAGAAATGGTGACTTGCCAGTGGATTCCTGACGGCGATTATTTATAGCAAACTCGGCTAACGGTAAATATGATGACCACACCTCTTGGTTTTCAGACACAAAACACCTTAGATATGTCTCAAGGTTTTGGTTGGTACGCTCAGTCTGTCCATTCGACTGAGGATGGAAATATGAGGAAAAGGACACAAGTGTACCCCCAAAACGGGAACAAAAAGCTTTCCAAAACTTTGAAATAAACTGGGTTCCCCGATCCAAAACAACATCGGAAGGGACCCCGTGAAGCTTCACGATTTCACTGATGAATACCTGAGCAAGAGTCTTAGCATTAGGTAGTGCGGGTAACGCAATGAAGTGTACCATTTTGCTAAACCTGTCTACTACTACCAAGATAACTGTTTTACCCGCAGACAAAGGTAAGTCAGTGATGAAATCCATTGACAGATGTGTCCATGGCCTATTGGGAATGACAAGTGGCAATAAAGACCCTGCAGGACGTGTATGAGAGACTTTCGCGCGTGCACAAGTAGACACAAAATCCATTACAACCTTGGGCACCAAAAACGACGAGACAATAGCTCCAAGGTTGCTTTACTACCCGGGTGCCCAGCAAGTGCCGAATTATGATGTTCCTTTAATAATTTGAGACGCAGGTTTAACGGTACAAACAATTTCTCTGTGGGGCAAGAGACCGGGGTGTCCCCCTGGGCCTCTAACACCTTCCCCTCCAGAACAGAGTGTACAGCAGAGACAACCACTCCTCTTTGTAAAATGGGTACCGGATCACCCACATTACCCCCTCCGGGGAAACTACGAGATAATGCATCAGCCTTGGTATTTTTTGCCCTAGGACGATAGGTGATGAAAAAGTTAAACCTGGTAAAAAATAGCGACCACCTAGCTTGTCTAGGGGTGAGACGCTTAGCTGATTCGAGGTACAGAAGGTTTTTGTGGTCCGTAATCACCGTGACGGGGTGGATTGCCCCCTCTAAAAAGTGACGCCATTCTTCAAACGCTAGTTTAATAGCTAATAGTTCCCTATTGCCAATATCATAGTTCTTCTCTGCTGCAGATAGTTTTTTAGAAAAGAAAGCGCAAGGATGCCATTTGCCAGGAGACAGATCCTGAGACAGTACAGCCCCCACTCCCACCTCTGACGCATCTACTTCAACAATAAAAGGCTGGGAGACATCAGGTTGAATTAGTACAGGTGCCGAGGTAAACCTCTCTTTTAGAGAGGAAAATGCAGTTTTAGCGGCGTCAGACCATTTACAAAAATCAGTCCCCTTCCTAGTCATGTCAGTAAGGGGTTTGACAATCACCGAATAATTTTTAATGCACTTTCTATAGAAATTTGCGAAACCCAAGAACCGTTGCAGTGCTTTAAGGTTCTCAGGAAGATCCCAATCTAAAATTGCCTGGACCTTCCTCGGATCCATACGGAAACCTGAAGCAGATAATAGATATCCCAGGAACTGTATTTCCTGAACGGCGAAGACACACTTATCAATTTTCGCATATAATTTATTCGTCCGTAGGACCTGCAGTACCTGTCTGACATGTACCTCATGTGTTTTCAGATCAGACGAATAAATTAAAATATCATCTAGGTATATCACCACAAACCTGCCGAAAAATGTCATTAACGAAATGTTGGAAGACAGCAGGAGCATTGGTCAGACCGAAATGCATGACTAGATTTTCATAATGCCCCTCCGGGGTGTTAAAAGCTGTCTTCCACTCATCCCCTTCCTTGATACGAATCATATTGTAGGCCCCCCTAAGATCAAGTTTGGAGACCCACCTAGCACCCGCAATCTGATTAAACAGGTCAGGAATGAGAGGAAGAGGGTATGGGTCTCGGATGGTTATCCGGTTTAGTTTGCGGAAATCTAGGCAAGGACGCAGGCCCCCATCTTTCTTTTTAACAAAGAAAAACCCTGCAGCCACGGGTGATGAAGAGGGTCTGATGTGTCCCTTAGCCAGACTCTCAGAGATATAATCTTTCATGGCTTGTCTCTCGGGACCCGAAAGATTATATAACCTGGTCTTGGGTAACTTTGCACCGGGAATCAGGTAACCGGGCAATCATAAGGACGGTGAGGTGGTAACTTCTGACAACCCTTTTCAGAAAAAACGTCATCAAAGTCCGAAACAAATGTAGGTAGAGTAGCTATAGAGGCGACTAAGCAATTGCTATTTAAGCAATTTTCTCTGCAATGCTCACTCCACTCCAATATCTCCCTGGCCTGTCAATCCACCACTGGATTGTGCGCTACCAACCAGGGAAGACCCAATACCACAGGAGTGGGAAGGCCCTCCAGAACATAACATGATAGACACTCGTTATGGTGGTCCCCTACCCGAAGGTGTAAGTTATGGAAAATGTGAGTGAGGTTTCTCTGAGACAGAGGAGCAGAATCAATAGCGAATATGGGATTAGGTCTCTGTAGCGTACAGAGAGACAAACCCATAGTGCGGGCAAAATGGGCATCTATCAAATTTACCCCTGCTCCACTGTCTAGAAAGAAAGAAATAGTCTCCGTCTTAACACCAAAAACAAAAACCGCTGGCAACACAAATTGAGATGTTCGTATGGAAGAAACGTATACCCCCCGGCTGACATCCTCCACACAGCCTGGGGTTAGTAGTTCCGACGGTCTTTTGTTTTTGAGAAAGGAAGGACAGATATTAATGAAATTACCCCTCCCCCCACAGAAAAAACAAACCCCACGCCTACGGCGAGCCTCAGGAGGACGGACCTGACGAGTAGTTCCTCCTAGCTGCATAGGCTCGTCTAAGTCCGTACAGACTAACTGCTGCTTGGGAGGGGTTACCAATTGCTCAGGATATTTCAATCTGTCCCTAAGACGTCTATCTATTCTGATAGAAAGGGACATAACAGCATCAAGGGAAAAGGGGGTCTCATACAGCGCAAGCGCATCCTTAACCCTTTCGGATAACCCAGAGCAGAACTGACTCCTGAGAGCCGGGTCCTTCCACTGGGTATCCGTAGCCCACCTACGAAACTCTGAGCAATACTCCTCTGCTGGCCGTTCTCCCTGTAGCAGTCTCTGTAGATTTGACTCAGACTCGGTCAGGGTCATCATATATGAGACCCAAGGCCCCACAAAGTTCATCCACCGACCGGAGAGCCGGGGTATCAGTGGGTAAAGAGAACACCCAGGATTGTGGGTCCCCCTGAAGCAGGGAAGTAACAATCCCCACTCGCTGTTCTTCATTACCAGAGGAGTAAGGGCGCAGCTTAAAATATAACTTACAGGCCTCACAGAACGTCACAAATTTATCCCTTCCCCCAGAAAATCTGTCAGGAAGAACAACCTTGGGTTCCGCAGCAACCTGGTTACCCATAGCAACCCATGAATGGATATAGCCCTATATAAAGAGACAAACATCAGATGAGACTTGACCACTGAGGACGGAGTCGTGCTAACTCCGAAACGCGTATGGTGTAGACAAGTCTCAACAAAAGAAAAGAAACCGCAACATAAGAAAGGAAACCGCAATATTATTTGCGCATCTTAACTACAAGTTTGCAGCCAATTTGGAAAGAAACGAAAGTCCTGCCGTGCGAAAAAGACACAAAGCAAAGGCGAATCTCAAGTAGGGCCATATTCACATTGACCCTAGTTCACCAAACGGACTGTTTCTCCCCTTTTGTGCAAGCTTATTTCAATGCAAGTGTACAACTCACGATAAAGTAGATTGGAGTTATAATCATCTGCGCTGACAACTCGTGGGACGCCACGCTAAGCGCAACTATCCGAACACTTTACCACCTCTACAAACAGTGAGTACTTGCCATATTCTATCACAGTGCAATAGTGGAGCTATAACTGTGAGACGAAGTTACCTCTACAAAAAGGAATGCTTGTACTTATACGCTAAGGACAGTCCATTGTTCCTATATTGAAGGACTAACGCATTCATTTATTATTTTTTCCTGCTTGGAAGAATCGCATATTGCGGACCAATATAGTGACTGTTTTCTTATCCTGTATTTCAGCGATCCTACTAGAGACATTCACTATTAACCATCTGATGCATGACGTCAATAACCCTTAGTATTATCACATTCTATCTGTATTGATATATATTTATTCATTGATATATATTTATTCATTTATTTATTCACAGTATAGATTTACGTATTTTAGGTGTATTATTAATTTATCAGGTACCGTATGTATATTTAATAAATTGTTTTAACATAATACTGTGTAGTGGTCGATGTGAACTAGATGGAGGTGTGCCCCTCTTATTCTATTTAATATTTTATCTCCTTTTATGGTTTGGGGTAACCTTCTTAGGGGGAGCACCCTTTTTCATAGCAACTTGGAGGGTGAGCCATTCCGATATATCCTACTCTATGAAAATCCCCAGGCAAGAGTGAATGTACCGTTTTTTTTTATCCAAACCAATTACACTTAGTAAGGGTACGCGACAGGGCTGCCCCTTGTCCCCGTTACTCTTCAATTTGGCAATGGAACCCCTGGCGAGATGGTTGATAAAATCGGATATCTTCTAAGGAATCAAAATAGGTAACAAAGTGCTGAAAGTAAGTTGCTTCGCAGATGATATCCTATTATATCTTGGGTCCCCTGAGCTTCAGCTAGATAGGACTCTAGAAGCTCTGAACCTCTATGGGAAGGTCACAGGCTATAAAGTCAACGTGGAGAAAAGCCAGCTACTGCCCCTAGGCCAAAGGCCCCTTGCAGTGAGTCATTTGCAAAACAGGGTAGAACTCCGGAAAGATTATCTGACTTATCTGGGTATCAAGATAGGACGTACTCCGAAGTCAATATATACTTTGAATTATCCCCCTCTCTTCCTAAAAATAGAGACCGAGCTAGAGAAGTGGCAGGATCTACCCTTGTCTTTGTGCGGTAAGCTTTCTAAAGCTACTTTATCCACTCCAGACAATTCCACTGCTACTTAAACAAACAGACGTCATGAGGATGCAGAGAGCTTTTAACCGTTTCCTTTGGAAAACTGAGGCCCCGTATTGCCTATGCTAAATTGACGATGCTGAAGGATGAAGGGGGGTTACAGCTACCGAATATCCGTCACTATAACTTGGCATCGCTGTTCAGACATGTGAGAAACTGGGTGTGGGACACTGGTCACTATTCGGCGATTACGATCGAAAAAGAACTAGCGGGTCAGGAAAATCTTGAGGCTCTATTACATTCCAAGCTAAGAGACATCCCAGTGTTAGTGAAGCTGTCTATCCTATTAAAAGATACTATAATGGCGTGGAAGGCGATTAGAAAGATTTATGGACTCCCCTATTATCTATCACCCAGATTACCATTGTGGTCGCTACCGGCGTTCCCCCAGGGCAGAGAGAATATTTTATTCAGGTCATGGAGGGACAAAAACATAATGAGACTTAAAGATCTACTACACACTACTGATCTCCATTGGTTGCCCTGGGACCAAGTAAAAATACAGTATGAGTTACATGATGCCCATTATCTCCCCTATCAGCAAATTAAAAGCTATTGTAAGGCTCAGGCGAATTCTGTTGGTGATTCGGAGAGACTGGCATGGTTTGCGGCTCTGCTAGGCAGGGATGGTTCCCACATGTCCCTCTTAGAATTACACCACAAACTATATAACATCCAGACTATTGGTTTGGTGAAGGCAGCCTACAAACCCTGGGAGAGAGAACTGTCTGATCAAAACATAGCAAAGAAAATGAGGGTAGGTTTTGAGCTGGTTAGGCGGGCGACGTACAATGAACAGTGGAGGGAGTCACAATTAAGGCTTATGCATAGAGCGACGTACGCCTTTAATTTATCTTATCGAGATGCCCCTGCTCATTACCTGCGCAAATGCCCTAAGTGTGACCTTCCGGAAGCTGGATTGCTTCATGCCTTATGGGAATGCCCGAAAGTACAACCGTTATGGAAGCAGACAATAGAGTCAGTAGATGAAATCTGGGGAGAAAGGGTTGGACTCACGCCCCAGCAATGTATATTTCATTATATACCTATAAACCAAGATGAGGAGATAGGGACGGTGGTCGCCAAGCCAGGCATACACCTTCTACTGATGTCAGTAAATAAGTCTTTCTTATGGCATTGGTTAGGAAGGGAAACACCATCATGGGAAGAGGTAATTGGAACAATAAAGAATGTTCTCTATCTGGAAAGATTAGAGGTAGAACAAGATAAGGAACAATTGGTTGAGAAATTCATCAAAAAATGGAGAGGATTCATTGAGAAGCGACTGTCTAGTGGCGAAATCCAGGAGCTTATTGCCCCATTTAAGCTGACTAAATGGTATTTGGAAGCACAACTTGCGAATAGGCTAGGGAAATTGGAGATGTAACTTGGCATGCGGATTAGTAAAACCCTAGGTGTGAGAGGCACTGCTTTGAGCTAAATCACTTCAATAATCATGGTCTTAGATTGGTGTTCTGGGGTGGGTCATATTGGGGGGGGATGAGTTTGGGATAAGGACTGAGGGATGGCTAGGGAGTTGGGATAATAAAATGTGAAAATGTGATTTGAGGAGTCAAGCAATACCATCTGCCTGTACAATATTTTTTTGATGCAATTTATGACAAGTGTGACTTTCATTTGCTTATTTATTGTATGTGACTTCTCATTTCAGTAAAGAGATCTTAAAAAAAAAGAAAAGAAGGCTTTTGTATTCTGGGCCTGCTAATAGATCCTGGACAGTAATCCAATCTGCACAGAAATGCCATTTTTCCGTCAAACAAATCTTTTTATAAAATGACACCTTTGTTTCACATAAACAAAAACGTGCCCTTACCTGTGGATTGGCACCATACCTGTTGATGTGCATGGATTCACATCTGATTGAAGAATGAAGAATCATGGCTGCTGCCATGGATTAAAACAGCAAGGGCTCTTTGTGGTGTCATCATCCATGGATGCTGAAGGGTTCCATTATGACACGCTCAGTGTTCCGTCTATTGAAATTTTCATGGAGACTGCCATATTGATTTTCTGGAGGCAGCCATTGTGATTTGCAGTTAAACAGAGCTGTCATTTCAATGGATAAGAAATGTTGGGAAGGGTTTGGATTGCAACCACAGAAGTCAGCATGGACGAAGCCTAGTTTCTGAGCACTATTGTTTAAAGTGGTAGGCAATTAAGAGTGCCGTATTTGTGTGAGGGGAGGCGGGGCTTTCACTACTTAAGCCTGGCTCTCCTGCCCCCACTTGTCGGGTTTATTTATGTTATGTGATGCTGCCGAGCGTTGCCGTCTGTCCCCAGCCGCACCTGTGTCTGCCCCGCACTTTCCGCTCCTGTTCGGGCACCCCGCTCACACATGCAGCGTCCCCCAGGCGAACGGTGCTACAGCCTCCTCGGTCACCCCTCACCTGTGGCTCCTCTGCGGCGAGTTGCACTCCTGGACTCATGCCATCGCGCGCAGCGCAGCGTTCACGGCGCTCACAGGCTTCACAGGGCGGCTTACTGGCCTTCGGCGCTCCAGCAGGTTCTTGTCTTAAGAGAGGGCGACACCTACAGGCCATTCTGGTACTGCAGTCTAGGAACTGGGCTCCTTGCTCAGCACTAGTTCTAGGCACACTGGGGCAGGCGTCAGTTGTTAAAATGAAAATAAATAAATAAATAAATAAAAGGGTGGTTAAGGTGAAAAGGGGGAATTACATGTACAGATGCAGAGCGACATAATTCGTAACAGCCCACTGGTTTGTCAGCAGCGTCTCCGTTAGGATTGCCACTACGCCGCGTGCACGTAGCCTGGCCGCCCATAGCCCATACGGTACGTTGGGAGTTAGTGGGTCGGTTTCGGGGCGCAGCCGCGACAAGCTGGTTGTTAGCTAGGGAGCAGTTGCGTGGGTGAGGGGTCACTCAGCCGGGGTTCGCTCACTCACACGTCTGTCCTTGTTTATTCAGGTCCGCAGGTGCTTGGCTACTTTGCGATACTGCAGGTTTTGTGGCTGTCATGGCCGCCAGGTGAGTCACGGGTTGTGCGCATGTGTGGGCCACCCCTTTACTCCTGCGTGGGCTTGGGGGACTGGGTATGGTGTCCTATCTATGCTCAGGCCGCTGACGCATGTCTTGCAGGGTGGCGCCTACAGTTGTGGCCTTTGGTGGGAAGTTGGCATAATAAAAAAATAATAATATTTTTTCCAGACTACTGACTCGTTATAAAGCCCTGCCACGACTGCAGGCATTCGTCTGTCACGACTACAGACTCGTTATAAAGCCCTGCCACGACTGCAGGCATTAGTCTGTCACGACTACAGACTCGTTATAAAGCCCTGCCACGACTGCAGGCATTAGTCTGTCACGACTACAGACTCATTATAAAGCCCTGCCATGACTGCAGGCATTAGTCTGTCACGACTACAGACTCGTTATAAAGCCCTGCCACGACTGCAGGCATTAGTCAACAGACTCGTGAGGTAATACTACCACGTCTACAGGTGATGTTCCATTACCGCTACTCTCGATGTAGGGTCCCCTCACGACTACAGGGGCTAGTCGGTCACGTCCACAGACTCGGTTGCACTCCTGTTTTGACCACAGGCACTTGGTTGCGTCACGCATGCGGGTCAGCCACGGCCTGGGAGGTCAGCCTTCACGGTCAGGCCTCAGTCTCCCAGCGGGTTCCAGTCACAACAACCAGCCCCTAGGTGAGGGGGGGCACTCCCGCACCTGCGCACAATGCCAGGGAGCCCAGCCGGCGAGGGGGTGCACCCCCGCAATGGTGCACTCTGCCAGGGAGCTGTGCGGCTCCCCACGTGGCACAAGATTCAAACCGGCGGGGGCCGGGGCCCACGGTAAAGGAAGGGCTCCCCCTGCCCCGGTTCACATTGCCAGGGAGCGGCACTGCTCCCCATGCGGTACGAGTGTCCAGCCGGCAGTGGGTCGGCCCCTGGCTGAGGGGGGGGCTCCCCCACACTGGTGCACTCTGCCAGGGAGCAGTGTGAGCTCCCCACGCGGCGGTGTGTAAAGGTGCAGGGGACACCGTGTCCCCGCTCCTCATCTTCAATAAAGTCTGGCACGGGCTGCCGTGCCGTTAGTTAGGCAGGGATCAGGGGAAGGAGTACTAGGCTCGGTCAGGGGGAGCAGATCATAGGCGGTGGCTGGCTTCCTTCTGCCGGCCGTACATAAGGTTCCAAGGGGTTTATTTAGGCACAGGGTGTTAGTTAGTCCATGCAGGTGATCTGCTTTATACTATGCTCTTCATGCTCGTACTCAGAGCTGTGCCCATACTGGAGTGGCGTTGAATGGTTTGCGCAAGATGTCTGTTGTGAAACGACATGTGCGTCAGCCATTTACCGGTAGCTTGTTCAGGTCCGTGACAGACAAACTGCAGGGTAAACCGTTCGGCCCGCAGGTATGCGCTCTAGTAAAAACAGCCTTGTACCTGGCATTCCATGGATTACTCAGGCCAGGCGAGCTCAGGGGCACCAATACGCCGTCTGGGTGCTTGCGCAAGGGTCGGCTCGCCCGGCGCGGGTCCATCTATGTCCTCACCTTGGCCTCGTCCAAGACGTCACGGCCGGGGGAATCGATGGAGGTCAGATACTTCCTCACGGCCAACAGATGATGTCCGGTGCAGGCCTTGAATGCTTGGCTGCGTAGTATTGAGTCCAAGCCGGCATGTTCTCCCGTACTCCAACTAGGCAATGCCCGGCTAACCACCGCGGCCTTTTCTTAGGTACATTCGGGTTTTGTTGACAGGTTCAGGGGTCAATCCTCTCTCAATCACAGGACATTCCTTCCGCATTGGCGTGGCAGCTGCGGCGTCCATGCATAAGGTGCCAGTACATGTCCTCAAACGGTTGGGTCCTTGGAGTTCCGCGTGTTACATGCGTTATATCCCGGATCCTTAATACGAAATATCACTGGCTTTCCGAGTTTTGGTTTTGTAGTTTCTGTTATTAAAGGCTTTTCAAACTCCTATGTAGTTTCTGTTATTTAGGCTACCCTTCGATAAGCAGTTCCGGCATAACTCTGCTGCTTCTAGGTAGGGGGGGGAGTATAGGCTTAGGTAGGGGATCCTCTTATCATGAGCCGATCCGAGCACAAGTGGTAG
This sequence comes from Bufo bufo, assembly GCF_905171765.1. Taxonomy (NCBI): domain Eukaryota; kingdom Metazoa; phylum Chordata; class Amphibia; order Anura; family Bufonidae; genus Bufo; species Bufo bufo. The sequence continues at coordinate 74,316,246 of NC_053398.1, read as the reverse complement.
GCAATTTAAAGTGCCGTATTTGTGTGAGGGGAGGCGGGGCTTTTACTATTTAAGCCTGGCTCTCCTGCCCCCACTTGTCGGTTCGAATGCTTTCGACCCACCCAGAAGCCCTCCCTTCTTCTCAGGACTCATCATTGGTGTGGCCCCCTTTAGGCTACCCTTCGATAAGCAGTTTGGCATAACTCTGCTGCTTCTAGGTAGGGGGGGAGTATAGGCTTAGGTAGGGGATCCTCTCATCATGAGTCGATCCGAGCACAAGCTACATTAAAATACTGGGTATATTACAAATAGGTTACACAGAACATAGACATACACATAAACAGTAATTAAATATACTATGTTAAATAAACCCGGAAAGAGTAAGTAACAACCCACTCAGTGTACATGAATACACCAACCAACAAGAATAAACTGACATTAAACGGGTATATCATCAAAAATAAATCCTTTATTGAATAAATGACACATAAATGAGACATGAGACAACAGATAAAAAATGGCTACATCTGAAGAGGCATGTTAACACAAATGAGACATGGGGAGGGGGGGGGGGTTTGGAGTATGCAATGTGCAAAAGGCGGTAGAAAAAAGGAGTGTAGTACCTCACTGATTTCTGTATGTATAACTGTAACCACAGATATAAAAATGCTAAAGTGCAAATGCTGAGTAGCAAAACACCATATCAAAAAGTGGTTGCAGATTACACCGCGGCATATGGATGTCTAATGGTTCCAAATTATGGGACCATATGACAGCCAGCAGAAGGTAAAAGTGCAAGTGCATAAGAATTCACTATATCAATGGTCAAATACCACAATTGTAGCTGTGGTGACAGCTTAAACCTCCAAATACATACAAAGTTAAAGTGCAAGTGCATAAGAAGTCACAATATCAATAGTCAAATACCACAATTGTAGCTGTGGTGACAGCTTAAATCTCCAAATACATGCAAAACTGGCTCATGTGGTCAGTGAACATCCACCTGTGGATAACCCAAGTGGGTATAGCTGAGCACCTAGAGCCAATGAACACATCCCTCAAAGTCCACAACAATATAGCATATCTGCATACCCATAAATATAGAGATATACACCTCAGGAGAGCCACATAACCCCGACGCACGTTTCGGCGGATGCCTGCCAGGGATTAAAACAGCAAGGGCCCTTTGTGGTGTCATCATCCATGGATGCTGAAGGGTTCCATTATGACACGCTCAGTGTTCCGTCTATTGAAATTTTTATGGAGGCTACCATATTGATTTTCTGGAGGCAGCCATTGTGATTTGCAGTTAAACAGAGCTGTCATTTCAATGGATAAAAAATGTTGGGAAGGGTTTGGATTGCAACCACAGAAGTCGGCATGGACAAAGCCTAGTTTCTGAGCACTATTGTTTAAAGCTGCATTAAAATACTGGGTTAGAACCTACTTTTGGATTCCTGGAGCAGGTAGGGCAGTTGCAGAGGTGCTAAGTACATTGAGTACTAGCACAGAACTTTGATTGGACAACAGGCACATTCTAATTTTGCCAGCTACAAAAATCCATAAAAGATATGGTATCTCATGAGAGGTGGTGAGTTGCAGACGCTACACTGATCTGCACCTGCATTGCAGTGGCCAAAAAGCAAGAACCAGAAAAGACATAGCTCCGTCGGTGGCTGCTTCCTTCCTCCAAGTTGCAACAGCGGATAAATAGAGGTACTCTTGGATTTCATTTGGCCATACCGTCAGAAACAGATAAGAAGGTTTTTGTATTCTGGGCCTGCTAATAGATGCTGGACAGTAATCCAATCTGCACAGAAATGCCATTTTTCCGTCAAACAAATCTTTCCATAAAATGACACCTTCGTTTTACATAAACAAAAACGCGCCCTTACCTGTGGATTGGCACCATACCTGTTGATGTGCATGGATCCAAACCTGATTGATGAATGAAGAATCATGGCTGCTGACAGGGATTAAAACAGCAAGGGCCCTTTGTCGTGTCATCATCCATGGATGCTGAAGGGTTCCATTATGACACGCTCAGTGTTTTCCGTCTATTGAAATTTTCATGGAGGCTGCCATATTGATTTTTTGGAGGCAGCCATTTTGATTTGCAGTTTAAAAGAGCTGTCATTTCAATGGATAAAAAATGTTGGGAAGGGTTTGGATTGCAACCACAGAAGTCAGCATGGACGAAGCCTAGTTTCTGAGCACTATTTTTTAAAGCTAAATTAAAATACTGGGTTAATACCTACTTTTAGATTCCTGGAGCAAGTAGGGCAGTTGCAGAGGTGCTAAGTACATTGAGTACTAGCACAGAACTTTGATTGGACAACAGGCACATTCTAATTTTGCCAGCTACAAAAATCCATAAAAGATATGGTATCTCATGAGAGGTGGTGAGTTGCAGACGCTAAACTGAGCTGCACCTTCATTGTAGTGGCCAAAAAGAAAAAGCCAGAAAAGACATTGCTCCGTCGGTAACTGCTTCCTTCCCCCATGTTGCAGCAAGGGGAAAATAGGGGTACTCTTGAAGTTTATATTTCCATACCGTCAGAAACAGATAAGAAGGTTTCTGTGTTTTGGGCCTGCTAATAGTCGCTGGACAGTATTCTAATTTGCACAGAAATGCCATTTATCCGTCAAACAAATCTTTTCATAAACTGACACCTTCGTTTGACACAAACAAAAACGCGCCCTTACCTGTGGATTGGCACCATACCTGTTGATGTGCATGGATCCACACCTGATTGAAGAATGAAGAATCATGGCTGCTGCCATGGATTAAAACAGCAAGGGCCCTTTGTGGTGTCATCATCCATGGATGCTGAAAGGTTCCATTATGACACGCTCAGTGTTTTGTCTATTGAAATTTTCATAGAGGATGCCATATTGATTTTCTGGAAGCAGCCATTGTGATTTGCAGTTAAACAGAGCTGTCATTTCAATGGATAAGAAATGTTGGGAAGGGTTTGGATTGCAACCACAGAAGTCAGCATGGACGAAGCCTAGACTCTGAGCACTATTGTGCATTAAAGCTGCATTAAAATTCTGGGTTAGAACCTACTTTTGGATTCCTGGAGCAGGTAGGGCAGTTGCAGAGGTGCTAAGTACATTGAGTACTAGCACAGAACTTTGATTGGACAACAGGTGCATTCTCATTGTGCCAACTCCAAAAATACATAAAAGGTATGTTATCTCATGATAGGTGTTGAGTTGCAGATGCTAAACTGATCTTCTCCTTCATTGTAGTTGCCAAAAAGCATAAGCCAGAAAAGACATTGCTCCGTCGGTGACTGCTTCCTTCCCCCATGTTGCAACAGGGGGCAAAGAGAGGTACTCTTGAAGTTCATATGGCCATACCGTCAGAAATAGATAAGAAGGTTTTTGTGTTTTGGGCCTGCTAATAGTCGCTGGACAGTATTCCAATCTGCACAGAAATGCCATTTTTCCGTCAAACAAATCTTTCCATAAACTGACACCTTTGTTTGACACAAACAAAAACGCGTCCTTACCTATGGATTGGCACAATACCTGCTGATGTACCTGGATCCACACCTTAATGAAGAATGAAGAATCATGGCTGCTGCCAGGGATTAAAACAGAAAGGGCCCTTTGTGGTGTCATCATCCATGGATGCTGAAGGGTTCCAATATGACACGCTCATTTTTCCGTCCATTGAAATTTTCATGGAGGCTGCCTTATTGAGTTTCTGGAGGCAGCCATTGTGATTTGCAGTTAAACAGAGCTGTCATTTCAATGGATAAGAAATGTTTGGAAGGGTTTGGATTGCAACCACAGAAGTCAGCATGGACGAAGCCTAGTCTCTGAGCACTATTGTTTAAAGCTGCATTAAAATTCTGGGTTAGAACCTACTTTTGGATTCCTGGAGCAGGTAGGGCAGTTGCAGAGGTGCTAAGTACATTGAGTACTAGCACAGAACTTTGATTGGACAACAGGTGCATTCTCATTGTGCCAACTCCAAAAATACATAAAAGGTATGTTATCTCATGATAGGTGTTGAGTTGCAGATGCTAAACTGATCTTCTCCTTCATTGCAGTGGCCAAATAGCAAAAGCCAGAAAAGACATTGCTCCGTCAGTGACTGCCTACTTCCTTCATGTTGCAACAGGGGGCAAAGAGGGGTACTCTCAAAGTTCATATGGCCATACCTTCAGAAATAGATAAGAAGGTTTTTGTGTTTTGGGCCTGCTATTAGTCGCTGGACAGTATTCCAATCTGCACAGAAATGCAATTTTTCCGTCAAACAAATCTTTCCATAAACTGACACCTTCGTTTGACACAAACAAAAACGCGCCCTTGCCTGTGGATTGTCACCATACCTGTTGATGTGCATGGATCCACACCTGATTGAAGAATGAAGAATCATGGCTGCTGCAAGGGATTAAAACAGCAAGGGCCCTTTGTGGTGTCATCATCCATGGATGCTGAAGGGTTCCATTATGACACGCTCAGTGTTCCGTCTATTGAAATTTTCATGGAGGCTGCCATATTGATTTTCTGGAGGCAGCCATTGTGATTTGCAGTTAAACAGAGCTGTCATTTCAATGGATAAAAAATGTTGGGAAGGGTTTGGATTGCAACCACAGAAGTCGGCATGGACGAAGCCTAGTTTCTGAGCACTATTGTTTAAAGCTGCATTAAAATACTGGGTTAGAACCTACTTTTGGATTCCTGGAGCAGGTAGGGCAGTTGCAGAGGTGCTAAGTACATTGAGTACTAGCACAGAACTTTGATTGGACAACAGGCGCATTCTAATTTTGCCAGCTACAAAAATCCATAAAAGATATGGTATCTCATGAGAGGTGGTGAGTTGCAGACGCTACACTGATCTGCACCTGCATTGCAGTGGCCAAAAAGCAAGAACCAGAAAAGACATAGCTCCGTCGGTGGCTGCTTCCTTCCTCCAAGTTGCAACAGCGGATAAATAGAGGTACTCTTGGATTTCATTTGGCCATACCGTCAGAAACAGATAAGAAGGTTTTTGTATTCTGGGACTGCTAATAGATGCTGGACAGTAATCCAATCTGCACAGAAATTCCATTTTTCCGTCAAACAAATCTTTCCATAAAATGATACCTTCGTTTCACATAAACAAAAACGCGCCCTTACCTGTGGATAGGCACCATACCTGTTGATGTGCATGGATCCAAACCTGATTGATGAATGAAGAATCATGGCTGCTGACAGGGATTAAAACAGCAAGGGCCCTTTGTCGTGTCATCATCCATGGATGCTGAAGGGTTCCATTATGACACGCTCAGTGTTCCGTGTATTGAAATTTTCATGAAGGCTGCCATATTGATTTTCTGGAGGCAGCGATTGTGATTTGCAGTTAAACAGAGCTGTCATTTCAATGGATAAGAAATGTTGGGAAGGGTTTGGATTGCAACCACAGAAATCAGCATGGACGAAGCCTAGTTTCTGAGGACTATTGTTTAAAGCTGCATTAAAATACTGGGTTAGAACCTACTTTTGGATTCCTGGAGCAGATAGGGCAGTTGCAGAGGTGCTAAGTACATTGAGTACTAGCACAGAACTTTGATTGCTCAACAGGCGCATTCTAATTTTGCCAGCTATAAAAATCCATAAAAGATATGGTATCTCATGAGAGGTGGCGAGTTGCAGATGCTACACTGATTTGCACCTGCATTGCAGTGGCCAAAAAGCAAGAACCAGAAAAGACATAGCTCCGTAGGTGGCTGCTTTCTTCCTCCAAGTTGCAACAGCGGATAAATAGAGGTACTCTTGGATTTCATTTGGCCATACCGTCAGTAACAGATAAGAAGGTTTTCGCATTCTGGGCCTGCTAATAGATGCTGGACAGTAATCCAATCGGCACAGAAATGCAATTTTTCCGTCAAACAAATCTTTCCATAAAATGATACCTTCATTTCACATAAACAAAAACGCGCCCTTACCTGTGGATTGGCACCATACCTGTTGATGTGCATTGATCCACACCTGATTGAAGAATGAAAAATCATGGCTGCTGCTAGGGATTAAAACAGCAAGGACCCTTTGTGGTGTCATCATCCATGGATGCTGAAGGGTTCCATTATGACAGGCTCAGTGTTTTCCGTCTATTGAAATTTTCATGGAGGCTGCCATATTGATTTTTTGGAGGCAGCCATTTTGATTTGCAGTTTAAAAGAGCTGTCATTTCAATGGATAAGAAATGTTGGGAAGGGTTTGGATTGCATCCACAGAAGTCAGCATGGACGAATCCTAGTTTCTGAGCACTATTTTTTAAAGCTACATTAAAATACTGGGTTAATACCTACTTTTGGATTCCTGGAGCAGGTAGGGCAGTTGTAGAGGTGCTAAGTACATTGAGTACTAGCACAGAACTTTAATTGGACAACAGGCACATTCTAATTTTGCCAGCTACAAAAATCCATAAAAGATATGGTATCTCATGAGAGGTGTTTAGTTGCAGATGCTAAACTGATCTGCACCTTCATTGTAGTGGCCAAAAAGCAAAAGCCAGAAAAGACATTGCTCCGTTGGTGTCTGCTTCCTTCCCCAATTTTGCAACAGGGGGTAAAGAAGGGTACTCTCGAAGTTCATATGGCCATACCGTCAGAAATAGATAAGAATTTTTTTTTGTTTTGGGCCTGCTAATAGTCGCTGGACAGTATTCTAATTTGCACAGAAATGCCATTTTTTTGTCAAACAAATCTTTCCATAAACTGACACCTTCGTTTGACACAAACAAAAACACGCCCTTACCTGTGGATTGGCACCATACCTGTTGATGTGCATGGATCCACACCTGATTGAAGAATGAAGAATCATGGCTGCTGCCATGGATTAAAACAGCAAGGGCCCTTTGTGGTGTCATCATCCATGGATGCTGAAAGGTTCCATTATGACACGCTCAGTGTTTTGTCTATTGAAATTTTCATAGAGGATGCCATATTGATTTTCTGAAAGCAGCCATTGTGATTTGCAGTTAAACAGAGCTGTCATTTCAATGGATAAGAAATGTTGGGAAGGGTTTGGATTGCAACCACAGAAGTCAGCATGGACGAAGCCTAGACTTTGAGCACTATTGTGCATTAAAGCTGCATTAAAATTCTGGGTTAGAACCTACTTTTGGATTCCTGGAGCAGGTAGGGCAGTTGCAGAGGTGCTAAGTACATTGAGTACTAGCACAGAACTTTGATTGGACAACAGGTGCATTCTCATTGTGCCAACTCCAAAAATACATAAAAGGTATGTTATCTCATGATAGGTGTTGAGTTGCAGATGCTAAACTGATCTTCTCCTTCATTGTAGTTGCCAAAAAGCATAAGCCAGAAAAGACATTGCTCCGTCGGTGACTGCTTCCTTCCCCCATGTTGCAACAGGGGGCAAAGAGAGGTACTCTTGAAGTTCATATGGCCATACCGTCAGAAATAGATAAGAAGGTTTTTGTGTTTTGGGCCTGCTAATAGTCGCTGGACAGTATTCCAATCTGCACAGAAATGCAATTTTTCCGTCAAACAAATCTTTCCATAAACTGACACCTTTGTTTGACACAAACAAAAACGCGTCCTTACCTATGGATTGGCACAATACCTGTTGATGTACCTGGATCCACACCTTAATGAAGAATGAAGAATCATGGCTGCTGCCAGGGATTAAAACAGAAAGGGCCCTTTGTGGTGTCATCATCCATGGATGCTGAAGGGTTCCAATATGACACGCTCATTTTTCCGTCCATTGAAATTTTCATGGAGGCTGCCTTATTGAGTTTCTGGAGGCAGCCATTGTGATTTGCAGTTAAACAGAGCTGTCATTTCAATGGATAAGAAATGTTTGGAAGGGTTTGGATTGCAACCACAGAAGTCAGCATGGACGAAGCCTAGTCTCTGAGCACTATTGTTTAAAGCTGCATTAAAATTCTGGGTTAGAACCTACTTTTGGATTCCTGGAGCAGGTAGGGCAGTTGCAGAGGTGCTAAGTACATTGAGTACTAGCACAGAACTTTGATTGGACAACAGGTGCATTCTCATTGTGCCAACTCCAAAAATACATAAAAGGTATGTTATCTCATGATAGGTGTTGAGTTGCAGATGCTAAACTGATCTTCTCCTTCATTGCAGTGGCCAAATAGCAAAAGCCAGAAAAGACATTGCTCCGTCAGTGACTGCCTACTTCCTTCATGTTGCAACAGGGGGCAAAGAGGGGTACTCTCAAAGTTCATATGGCCATACCTTCAGAAATAGATAAGAAGGTTTTTGTGTTTTGGGCCTGCTATTAGTCGCTGGACAGTATTCCAATCTGCACAGAAATGCAATTTTTCCGTCAAACAAATCTTTCCATAAACTGACACCTTCGTTTGACACAAACAAAAACGCGCCCTTGCCTGTGGATTGTCACCATACCTGTTGATGTGCATGGATCCACACCTGATTGAAGAATGAAGAATCATGGCTGCTGCAAGGGATTAAAACAGCAAGGGCCCTTTGTGGTGTCATCATCCATGGATGCTGAAGGGTTCCATTATGACACGCTCAGTGTTCCGTCTATTGAAATTTTCATGGAGGCTGCCATATTGATTTTCTGGAGGCAGCCATTGTGATTTGCAGTTAAACAGAGCTGTCATTTCAATGGATAAAAAATGTTGGGAAGGGTTTGGATTGCAACCACAGAAGTCGGCATGGACGAAGCCTAGTTTCTGAGCACTATTGTTTAAAGCTGCATTAAAATACTGGGTTAGAACCTACTTTTGGATTCCTGGAACAGGTAGGGCAGTTGCAGAGGTGCTAAGTACATTGAGTACTAGCACAGAACTTTGATTGGACAACAGGCGCATTCTAATTTTGCCAGCTACAAAAATCCATAAAAGATATGGTATCTCATGAGAGGTGGTGAGTTGCAGACGCTACACTGATCTGCACCTGCATTGCAGTGGCCAAAAAGCAAGAACCAGAAAAGACATAGCTCCGTCGGTGGCTGCTTCCTTCCTCCAAGTTGCAACAGCGGATAAATAGAGGTACTCTTGGATTTCATTTGGCCATACCGTCAGAAACAGATAAGAAGGTTTTTGTATTCTGGGACTGCTAATAGATGCTGGACAGTAATCCAATCTGCACAGAAATGCCATTTTTCCGTCAAACAAATCTTTCCATAAAATGATACCTTCGTTTCACATAAACAAAAACGCGCCCTTACCTGTGGATAGGCACCATACCTGTTGATGTGCATGGATCCAAACCTGATTGATGAATGAAGAATCATGGCTGCTGACAGGGATTAAAACAGCAAGGGCCCTTTGTCGTGTCATCATCCATGGATGCTGAAGGGTTCCATTATGACACGCTCAGTGTTCCGTGTATTGAAATTTTCATGAAGGCTGCCATATTGATTTTCTGGAGGCAGCGATTGTGATTTGCAGTTAAACAGAGCTGTCATTTCAATGGATAAGAAATGTTGGGAAGGGTTTGGATTGCAACCACAGAAATCAGCATGGACGAAGCCTAGTTTCTGAGGACTATTGTTTAAAGCTGCATTAAAATACTGGGTTAGAACCTACTTTTGGATTCCTGGAGCAGATAGGGCAGTTGCAGAGGTGCTAAGTACATTGAGTACTAGCACAGAACTTTGATTGCTCAACAGGCGCATTCTAATTTTGCCAGCTATAAAAATCCATAAAAGATATGGTATCTCATGAGAGGTGGCGAGTTGCAGATGCTACACTGATTTGCACCTGCATTGCAGTGGCCAAAAAGCAAGAACCAGAAAAGACATAGCTCCGTAGGTGGCTGCTTTCTTCCTCCAAGTTGCAACAGCGGATAAATAGAGGTACTCTTGGATTTCATTTGGCCATACCGTCAGTAACAGATAAGAAGGTTTTCGCATTCTGGGCCTGCTAATAGATGCTGGACAGTAATCCAATCGGCACAGAAATGCAATTTTTCCGTCAAACAAATCTTTCCATAAAATGATACCTTCATTTCACATAAACAAAAACGCGCCCTTACCTGTGGATTGGCACCATACCTGTTGATGTGCATTGATCCACACCTGATTGAAGAATGAAAAATCATGGCTGCTGCTAGGGATTAAAACAGCAAGGACCCTTTGTGGTGTCATCATCCATGGATGCTGAAGGGTTCCATTATGACAGGCTCAGTGTTCTCCGTCTATTGAAATTTTCATGGAGGCTGCCATATTGATTTTTTGGAGGCAGCCATTTTGATTTGCAGTTTAAAAGAGCTGTCATTTCAATGGATAAGAAATGTTGGGAAGGGTTTGGATTGCAACCACAGAAGTCAGCATGGACGAATCCTAGTTTCTGAGCACTATTTTTTAAAGCTACATTAAAATACTGGGTTAGAACCTACTTTTGGATTCCTGGAGCAGGTAGGGCAGTTGTAGAGGTGCTAAGTACATTGAGTACTAGCACAGAACTTTGATTGGACAACAGGCACATTCTAATTTTGCCAGCTACAAAAATCCATAAAAGATATGGTATCTCATGAGAGGTGTTTAGTTGCAGATGCTAAACTGATCTGCACCTTCATTGTAGTGGCCAAAAAGCAAAAGCCAGAAAAGACATTGCTCCGTTGGTGTCTGCTTCCTTCCCCAATTTTGCAACAGGGGGTAAAGAAGGGTACTCTCGAAGTTCATATGGCCATACCGTCAGAAATAGATAAGAATTTTTTTTTGTTTTGGGCCTGCTAATAGTCGCTGGACAGTATTCTAATTTGCACAGAAATGCCATTTTTTTGTCAAACAAATCTTTCCATAAACTGACACCTTCGTTTGACACAAACAAAAACACGCCCTTACCTGTGGATTGGCACCATACCTGTTGATGTGCATGGATCCACACCTGATTGAAGAATGAATAATCATGGCTGCTGCCATGGATTAAAACAGCAAGGGCCCTTTGTGGTGTCATCATCCATGGATGCTGAAAGGTTCCATTATGACACGCTCAGTGTTTTGTCTATTGAAATTTTCATAGAGGATGCCATATTGATTTTCTGGAAGCAGCCATTGTGATTTGCAGTTAAACAGAGCTGTCATTTCAATGGATAAGAAATGTTGGGAAGGGTTTGGATTGCAACCACAGAAGTCAGCATGGACGAAGCCTAGACTTTGAGCACTATTGTGCATTAAAGCTGCATTAAATTTCTGAGTTAGAACCTACTTTTGGATTCCTGGAGCAGGTACGGCAGTTGCAGAGGTGCTAAGTACATTGAGTACTAGCACAGAACTTTGATTGGACAACAGGTGCATTCTCATTGTGCCAACTCCAAAAATACATAAAAGGTATGTTATCTCATGATAGGTGTTGAGTTGCAGATGCTAAACTGATATTCTCCTTCATTGCAGTGGCCAAAAAGCATAAGCCAGAAAAGAAATTGCTCCGTCGGTGACTGCTTCCTTCCCCCATGTTGCAACAGGGGGCAAAGAGAGGTACTCTTGAAGTTCATATGGCCATACCGTCAGAAATAGATAAGAAGGTTTTTGTGTTTTGGGCCTGCTAATAGTCGCTGGACAGTATTCCAATCTGCACAGAAATGCCATTTTTCCGTCAAACAAATCTTTCCATAAACTGACACCTTTGTTTGACACAAACAAAAACGCGTCCTTACCTATGGATTGGCACAATACCTGTTGATGTACCTGGATCCACACCTTAATGAAGAATGAAGAATCATGGCTGCTGCAAGGGATTAAAACAGCAAGGGCCCTTTGTCGTGTCATCATCCATGGATGCTGAAGGGTTCCATTATGACAAGCTCAGTTTTCCGTCTATTGAAATTTTTTATGGAGGCTGCCATATTGAGTTTCTGGAGGCAGCCATTGTGATTTGCAGTTAAACAGAGCTGTCATTTCAATGGATAAGAAATGTTTGGAAGGGTTTGGATTGCAACCACAGAGGTCAGCATGGACGAAGCCTAGTCTCTGAGCACTATTGTTTAAAGCTGCATTAAAATTCTGGGTTAGAACCTACTTTTGGATTCCTGGAGCAGGTAGGGCAGTTGCAGAGGTGCTAAGTAGATTGAGTACTAGCACAGAACTTTGATTGGACAACAGGTGCATTCTCATTGTGCCAACTCCAAAAATACATAAAAGGTATGTTATCTCATGATTGGTGTTGAGTTGCAGATGCTAAACTGATCTTCTCCTTCATTGCAGTGTCCAAAAAGCAAAAGCCAGAAAAGACATTGCTCCGTCAGTGACTGCTTACTTCCCCCATGTTGCAACAGGGGTCAAAGAGGGGTACTCTCAAAGTTCATATGGCCATACCTTCAGAAATAGATAAGAAGGTTTTTGTGTTTTGGGCCTGCTATTAGTCGCTGGACAGTATTCCAATCTGCACAGAAATGCAATTTTTCCGTCAAACAAATCTTTATATGAAATGACACCTTCGTTTGACACAAACAAAAACGCGCCCTTACCTATGGATTGTCACCATACCTGTTGATGTGCATGGATCCACACCTGATTGAAGAATGAAGAATCATGGCTGCTGCCAGGGATTAAAACAGCAAGGGCCCTTTGTGGTGTCATCATCCATGGATGCTGAAGGGTTCCATTATGACACGCTCAGTGTTCCGTCTATTGAAATTTTCATGGAGGCTGCCATATTGATTTTCTGGAGGAAGCCATTGTGATTTGCAGTTAAACAGAGCTGTCATTTCAATGGATAAGAAATGTTGGGAAGGGTTTGGATTGCAACCACAGAAGTCAGCATGGACGAAGCCTAGTTTCTGAGCACTATTGTTTAACCACCTCAGCCCCCAGTGCTTAAACACCCTGAAAGACCAGGCCACTTTTTACACTTCTGACCTACACTACTTTCACCGTTTATTGCTCGGTCATGCAACTTACCACCCAAATGAATTTTACCTCCTTTTCTTCTCACTAATAGAGCTTTCATTTGGTGGTATTTCATTGCTGCTGACATTTTTACTTTTTTTGTTATTAATCGAAATTTAACGATTTTTTTGCAAAAAAATGACATTTTTCACTTTCAGTTGTAAAATTTTGCAAAAAAAACGACATTCATATATAAATTTTGCTCTAAATTTATTGTTCTACATGTCTTTGATTAAAAAAAATGTTTGGGTAAAAAAAAAATGGTTTGGGTAAAAGTTATAGCGTTTACAAACTATGGTACAAAAATGTGAATTTCCGCTTTTTGAAGCAGCTCTGACTTTCTGAGCACCTGTCATGTTTCCTGAGGTTCTACAATGGCCAGACAGTACAAACACCCCACAAATGACCCCATTTCGGAAAATGCACACCCTAAGGTATTCGCTGATGGGCATAGTGAGTTCATAGAACTTTTTATTTTTTGTCACAAGTTAGCGGAAAATGATGATTTTTTTCTTTTTTTTTTTTTTTCTTACAAAGTCTCATATTCCACTAACTTGTGACAAAAAATAAAAACTTCCATGAACTCACTATGCCCATCAGCGAATACCCTGGGGTCTCTTCTTTCCAAAATGGGGTCACTTGTGGGGTAGTTATACTGCCCTGGCATTCTAGGGGCCCAAATGTGTGGTAAGGAGTTTGAAATCAAATTCTGTAAAAAATGACGAGTGAAATCCGAAAGGTGCTCTTTGGAATGTGGGCCCCTTTGCCCACCTAGGCTGCAAAAAAGTGTCACACATCTGGTATCTCCGTATTCAGTAGAAGTTGGGGAATGTGTTTTGGGGTGTCTTTTTACATATACCCATGCTGGGTGAGATAAATATCTTGGTCAAATGCCAACTTTGTATAAAAAAATGGGAAAAGTTGTCTTTTGCCAAGATATTTCTCTCACCCAGCATGGGTATATGTAAAATGACACCCCAAAACACATTCCCCACCTTCTCCTGAGTACGGAGATACCAGATGTGTGACACTTTTTTGCAGCCTAGGTGGGCAAAGGGGCCCATATTCCAAAGAGCACCTTTCGGATTTCACTCGTCATTTTTTACAGAATTTGATTTCAAACTCCTTACCACACATTTGGGCCCCTAGAATGCCAGGGCAGTATAACTACCCCACAAGTGACCCCATTTTGGAAAGAAGAGACCCCAGGGTATTCGCTGATGGGCATAGTGAGTTCATGGAAGTTTTTATTTTTTGTCACAAGTTAGTGGAATATGAGACTTTGTATGAAAAAAAAAAAAAAAAAATCATCATTTTCCACTAACTTGTGACAAAAAATAAAAAATTCTAGGAACTCGCCATGCCCCTCACGGAATACCTTGGGGTGTCTTCTTTCCAAAATGGGGTCACTTGTGGGGTAGTTATACTGCCCTGGCATTTTCCAGGGGCCCTAATGTGTGGTAAGTAGGTAAATGACCAGTGAAATCCGAAAGGTGCTCTTTGGAATGTGGGCCCCTTTGCCCACCTAGGCTGCAAAAAAGTGTCACACATCTGGTATCGCCGTATTCAGGAGACGTTGGGGAATGTGTTTTGGGGTGTCTTTTTACATATACCCATGCTGGGTGAGATAAATATCTTGGTCAAATGCCAACTTTGTATAAAAAAAATGGGAAAAGTTGTCTTTTGCCAAGATATTTCTCTCACCCAGCATGGGTATATGTAAAATGACACCCCAAAACACATTCCCCACCTTCTCCTGAGTACGGAGATACCAGATGTGTGACACTTTTTTGCAGCCTAGGTGGGCAAAGGGGCCCATATTCCAAAGAGCACCTTTCGGATTTCACTCGTCATTTTTTACAGAATTTGATTTCAAACTCCTTACCACACATTTGGGCCCCTAGAATGCCAGGGCAGTATAACTACCCCACAAGTGACCCCATTTTGGAAAGAAGAGACCCCAGGGTATTCGCTGATGGGCATAGTGAGTTCATGGAAGTTTTTATTTTTTGTCACAAGTTAGTGGAATATGAGACTTTGTATGAAAAAAAAAAAAAAAAAAAAAATCATCATTTTCCACTAACTTGTGACAAAAAATAAAAAATTCTAGGAACTCGCCATGCCCCTCACGGAATACCTTGGGGTGTCTTCTTTCCAAAATGGGGTCACTTGTGGGGTAGTTATACTGCCCTGGCATTTTCCAGGGGCCCTAATGTGTGGTAAGTAGGTAAATGACCAGTGAAATCCGAAAGGTGCTCTTTGGAATGTGGGCCCCTTTGCCCACCTAGGCTGCAAAAAAGTGTCACACATCTGGTATCGCCGTATTCAGGAGACGTTGGGGAATGTGTTTTGGGGTGTCTTTTTACATATACCCATGCTGGGTGAGAGAAATATCTTGGCAAAAGACAACTTTTTCCATTTTTTTATACAAAGTTGGCATTTGACCAAGATATTTATCTCACCCAGCATGGGTATATGTAAAATGACACCCCAAAACACATTGCCCAACTTCTCCTGAGTACGGCGATACCAGATGTGTGACACTTTTTTGCAGCCTAGATGCGCAAAGGGGCCCAAATTCCTTTTAGGAGGGCATTTTTAGACATTTGGATACCAGACTTCTTCTCACGCTTTGGGGCCCCTAGAATGCCAGGGCAGTATAAATACCCCACATGTGACCCCATTTTGGAAAGAAGACACCCCAAGGTATTCAATGAGGGGCATGGCGAGTTCATAGAAATTTTTTTTTTTTGGCACAAGTTAGCGGAAATTGATATTTTTTATTTTTTTCTCACAAAGTCTCCCGTTCCGCTAACTTGGGACAAAAATTTCAATCTTTCATGGACTCAATATGCCCCTCAAGGAATACCTGGGGGTGTCTTCTTTCCGAAATGGGGTCACATGTGGGGTATTTATACTGCCCTGGCATTCTAGGGGCCCTAAAGCGTGAGAAGAAGTCTGGAATATAAATGTCTAAAAAATTTTACATATTTGGATTCCGTGAGGGGTATGGTGAGTTCATGTGAGATTTTATTTTTTGTCACAAGTTAGTGGAATATGTGACTTTGTAAGAAAAAAAAAAAAATTCCGCTAACTTGGGCCAAAAAAAAGACTGAATGCAGCCTTACAGAGGGGGGGGGGATCAATGACAGGGGGGTGATCAATGACAGGGGGGGTGATCAATGACAGGGGGGTGATCAGGGAGTCTATATGGGGTGATCACCCAACTGTCATTGATCACCCCCCTGTAAGGCTGCATTCAGACGTCCGTATGATTTTTACGGATCCGATCAGTCTATCAGTGGATCCGTAAAAATCATGCGGACATCTGAATGGAGCTTTACAGGGGGGTGATCAATGACAGAGGGGTAATCAATGACAGGGGGGTGATCAGGGAGTCTATATGGGGTGATCACCACAGTCATTGATCACTCCCCTGTAAGGCTGCATTCAGACGTCCGTATGATTTTTACGGATCCGATCAGTCTATCTGTGGATCCGTAAAAATCATGCGGACATCTGAATGGAGCTTTACAGGGGGGTGATCAATGACAGAGGGGTAATCAATGACAGGGGGGTGATCAGGGAGTCTATATGGGGTGATCACCACAGTCATTGATCACTACCCTGTAAGGCTGCATTCAGACGTCCGTATGATTTTTACGGATCCGATCAGTCTATCAGTGGATCCGTAAAAATCATGCGGACATCTGAATGGAGCTTTACAGGGGGGTGATCAATGACAGGGGGGTAATCAATGACAGGGGGGTGATCAGGGAGTCTATATGGGGTGATCACCACAGTCATTGATCACTCCCCTGTAAGGCTCCATTCAGACGTCCGTATGATTTTTACGGATCCGATCAGTCTATCAGTGGATCCGTAAAAATCATGCGGACATCTGAATGGAGCTTTACAGGGGGTTGATCAATGACAGAGGGGTAATCAATGACAGGGGGGTGATCAGGGAGTCTATATGGGGTGATCACCACAGTCATTGATCACTCCCCTGTAAGGCTGCATTCAGACGTCCGTATGATTTTTACGGATCCGATCAGTCTATCAGTGGATCCGTAAAAATCATGCGGACATCTGAATGGAGCTTTACAGGGGGGTGATCAATGACAGGGGGGTAATCAATGACAGGGGGGTGATCAGGGAGTCTATATGGGGTGATCAGGGGTGATCAAGGGCTAATAAGGGGTTAATAAGTGACGGGGGGGGGGTGTAGTGTAGTGGTGCTTGGTGCAACATATTACTGAGCTGCCTGTGTCCTCTCGTGGTCGATCCAAACAAAGGGGACCACCAGAGGACCAGGTAGCAGGTATATTAGACGCTGTTATCAAAACAGCGTCTAATATACCTGTTAGGGGTTAAAAAAATCACATCTCCAGCCTGCCAGCGAACGATCGCCGCTGGCAGGCTGGAGATCCACTCGCTTACCTTCCGATCCTGTGAACGCGCGCGCCTGTGTGCGCGCGTTCACAGGAAATCTCGCGTCTCGCGAGAGGACGCACCGGTGCGTCCACCCAGAACAACAGGACCGCCGCAAAGACGCAATCCTGCGTACGGCGGTCCTGAGGAGGTTAAAGCTGCATTAAAATACTGGGTTAGAACCTACTTTTGGATTCCTGGAGCATGTAGGGCAGTTGCAGAGGTGCTAAGTACATTGAGTACTAGCACAGAACTTTGATTGGACAACAGGTGCATTCTCATTGTGCCAACTCCAAAATTACATAAAAGATATGGTATCTCATGAGAGGTGTTGAGTTGCAGATGCTAAACTGATCTGCACCTTCATTGCAGTGGCCAAAAAGCAAGAACCAGAAAAGACATAGCTCCGTCGGTGGCTGCTTCCTTCCTCCAAGTTGCAACAGCGGATAAAGAGAGGTACTCTTGAAGTTCATATGGCCATACCGTCAGAAATAGATAAAAAGGTTTTTGTGTTTTGGGCCTGCTAATAGTCGCTGGACAGTATTCCAATCTGCTTAGAAATGCCATTTTTCCGTCAAACAAATCTTTCCATAAACTGACACCTTTGTTTGACACAAACAAAAACGCGCCCTTACCTGTGGATTGGCACCATACCTGTTGATGTGCATGGATCCACACCTGATTGAAGAATGAAGAATCATGACTGCTGCCAGGGATTAAAACAGCAAGGGCCCTTTGTGGTGTCATCATCCATGGATGCTGAAGGGTTCCATTATGACACGCTCAGTGTTTCCGTCTATTGAAATTTTCATGGAGGCTGCCATATTGATTTTCTGGAGGCAGCCATTGTGATTTGCAGTTAAACAGAGCTGTCATTTCAATGGATAAGAAATGTTGGGAAGGGTTTGGATTGCAACCACAGAAGTCAGCATGGACGAAGCCTAGTTTCTGAGCACTATTGTTTAAAGCTGCATTAAAATACTGGGTTAGAACCTACTTTTGGATTCCTGGAGCAGGTAGGGCAGTTGCAGAGGTGCTAAGTACATTGAGTACTAGCACAGAACTTTGATTGGACAACAGGCACATTCTAATTTTGCCAGCTACAAAAATCCATAAAAGATATGGTATCTCATGAGAGGTGGTGAGTTGCAGACGCTACACTGATCTGCACCTGCATTGCAGTGGCCAAAAAGCAAGAACCAGAAAAGACATAGCTCCGTCGGTGGCTGCTTCCTTCCTCCAAGTTGCAACAGCGGATAAATAGAGGTACTCTTGGATTTCATTTGGCCATACCGTCAGAAACAGATAAGAAGGTTTTTGTATTCTGGGCCTGCTAATAGATGCTGGACAGTAATCCAATCTGCACAGAAATGCCATTTTTTCCGTCAAACAAATCTTTCCATAAAATGACACCTTCGTTTCACATAAACAAAAACGCGCCCTTACCTGTGGATTGGCACCATACCTGTTGATGTGCATGTATCCAAACCTGATTGATGAATGAAGAATCATGGCTGCTGACAGGGATTAAAACAGCAAGGGCCCTTTGTGGTGTCATCATCCATGGATGCTGAAAGGTTCCATTATGACACGCTCAGTGTTTTGTCTATTGAAATTTTCATGGAGGCTGCCATATTGATTTTCTGGAGGCAGCCATTGTGATTTGCAGTTAAACAGAGCTGTCATTTCAATGGATAAGAAATGTTGGGAAGGGTTTGGATTGCAACCACAGAAGTCAGCATGGACGAAGCCTAGTTTCTGAGCACTATTTTTTAAAGCTGCATTAAAATACTGGGTTAGAACCTACTTTTGGATTCCTGGAGCAGGTAGGGCAGTTGCAGAGGTGCTAAGTACATTGAGTACTAGCACAGAACTTTGATTGGACAACAGGCGCATTCTAATTTTGCCAGCTACAAAAATCCATAAAAGATATGGTATCTCATGAGAGGTGTTGAGTTGCAGATGCTAAACTGATCTGCACCTTCATTGTAGTGGCCAAAAAGCAAAAGCCAGAAAAGACATTGCTCCGTCGGTGACTGCTTCCTTCCCCCATGTTGCAACAGGGGGCAAAGAGAGGTACTCTTGAAGTTCATATGGCCATACCGTCAGAAATAGATAAGAAGGTTTTTGTGTTTTGGGCCTGCTAATAGTCGCTGGACAGTATTCCAATCTGCACAGAAATGCCATTTTTCCGTCAAACAAATCTTTCCATAAACTGACACCTTCGTTTGACACAAACAAAAACGCGCCCTTACCTGTGGATAGGCACCATACCTGTTGATGTGCATGGATCCACACCTGATTGAAGAATGAAGAATCATGGCTGCTGCCAGGGATTAAAACAGCAAGGGCCCTTTGTGGTGTCATCATCCATGGATGCTGAAGGGTTCCATTATGACACGCTCAGTGTTTTCGTCTATTGAAATTTTCATGGAGGCTGCCATATTGATTTTCTGGAGGCAGCCATTGTGATTTGCAGTTAAACAGAGCTGTCATTTCAATGGATAAGAAATGTTGGGAAGGGTTTGGATTGCAACCACAGAAGTCAGCATGGACGAAGCCTAGTCTCTGAGCACTATTGTTTAAAGCTGCATTAAAATTCTGGGTTAGAACCTACTTTTGGATTCCTGGAGCAGGTAGGGCAGTTGCAGAGGTGCTAAGTACATTGAGTACTAGCACAGAACTTTGATTGGACAACAGGTGCATTCTCATTGTGCCAACTCCAAAAATACATAAAAGGTATGTTATCTCATGATAGGTGTTGAGTTGCAGATGCTAAACTGATCTTCTCCTTCATTGTAGTTGCCAAAAAGCATAAGCCAGAAAAGACATTGCTCCGTCGGTGACTGCTTCCTTCCCCCATGTTGCAACAGGGGGCAAAGAGAGGTACTCTTGAAGTTCATATGGCCATACCGTCAGAAATAGATAAGAAGGTTTTTGTGTTTTGGGCCTGCTAATAGTCGCTGGACAGTATTCCAATCTGCACAGAAATGCCATTTTTCCGTCAAACAAATCTTTCCATAAACTGACACCTTTGTTTGACACAAACAAAAACGCGTCCTTACCTATGGATTGGCACAATACCTGTTGATGTACATGGATCCACACCTGATTGAAGAATGAAGAATCATGGCTGCTGCCAGGGATTAAAACAGCAAGGGCCCTTTGTGGTGTCATCATCCATGGATGCTGAAGGGTTCCATTATGACACGCTCATTTTTCCGTCCATTGAAATTTTCATGGAGGCTGCCATATTGAGTTTCTGGAGGCAGCCATTGTGATTTGCAGTTAAACAGAGCTGTCATTTCAATGGATAAGAAATGTTGGGAAGGGTTTGGATTGCAACCACAGAAGTCAGCATGGACGAAGCCTAGTCTCTGAGCACTATTGTTTAAAGCTGCATTAAAATTCTGGGTTAGAACCTACTTTTGGATTCCTGGAGCAGGTAGGGCAGTTGCAGAGGTGCTAAGTACATTGAGTACTAGCACAGAACTTTGATTGGACAACAGGTGCATTCTCATTGTGCCAACTCCAAAAATACATAAAAGGTATGTTATCTCATGATAGGTGTTGAGTTGCAGATGCTAAACTGATCTTCTCCTTCATTGCAGTGGCCAAATAGCAAAAGCCAGAAAAGACATTGCTCCGTCAGTGACTGCCTACTTCCTCATGTTGCAACAGGGGGCAAAGAGGGGTACTCTCAAAGTTCATATGGCCATACCTTCAGAAATAGATAAGAAGGTTTTTGTGTTTTGGGCCTGCTATTAGTCGCTGGACAGTATTCCAATCTGCACAGAAATGCAATTTTTCCGTCAAACAAATCTTTCCATAAACTGACACCTTCGTTTGACACAAACAAAAACGCGCCCTTGCCTGTGGATTGTCACCATACCTGTTGATGTGCATGGATCCACACCTGATTGAAGAATGAAGAATCATGGCTGCTGCAAGGGATTAAAACAGCAAGGGCCCTTTGTGGTGTCATCATCCATGGATGCTGAAGGGTTCCATTATGACACGCTCAGTGTTCCGTCTATTGAAATTTTCATGGAGGCTGCCATATTGATTTTCTGGAGGCAGCCATTGTGATTTGCAGTTAAACAGAGCTGTCATTTCAATGGATAAGAAATGTTGGGAAGGGTTTGGATTGCAACCACAGAAATCAGCATGGACGAAGCCTAGTTTCTGAGGACTATTGTTTAAAGCTGCATTAAAATACTGGGTTAGAACCTACTTTTGGATTCCTGGAGCAGGTAGGGCAGTTGCAGAGGTGCTAAGTACATTGAGTACTAGCACAGAACTTTGATTGGACAACAGGCGCATTCTAATTTTGCCAGCTACAAAAATCCATAAAAGATATGGTATCTCATGAGAGGTGGTGAGTTGCAGACGCTACACTGATCTGCACCTGCATTGCAGTGGCCAAAAAGCAAGAACCAGAAAAGACATAGCTCCGTCGGTGGCTGCTTCCTTCCTCCAAGTTGCAACAGCGGATAAATAGAGGTACTCTTGGATTTCATTTGGCCATACCGTCAGAAACAGATAAGAAGGTTTTTGTATTCTGGGCCTGCTAATAGATGCTGGACAGTAATCCAATCTGCACAGAAATGCCATTTTTCCGTCAAACAAATCTTTCCATAAAATGATACCTTCGTTTCACATAAACAAAAACGCGCCCTTACCTGTGGATTGGCACCATACCTGTTGATGTGCATGGATCCACACCTGATTGATGAATGAAGAATCATGGCTGCTGACAGGGATTAAAACAGCAAGGGCCCTTTGTCGTGTCATCATCCATGGATGCTGAAGGGTTCCATTATGACACGCTCAGTGTTCCGTCTATTGAAATTTTCATGAGGCTGCCATATTGATTTTCTGGAGGCAGCCATTGTGATTTGCAGTTAAACAGAGCTGTCATTTCAATGGATAAGAAATGTTGGGAAGGGTTTGGATTGCAACCACAGAAGTCAGCATGGACGAAGCCTAGTTTCTGAGGCACTATTGTTTAAAGCTGCAATAAAATACTGGGTTAGAACCTACTTTTGGATTCCTGGAGCAGATAGGGCAGTTGCAGAGGTGCTAAGTACATTGAGTACTAGCACAGAACTTTGATTGCTCAACAGGCGCATTCTAATTTTGCCAGCTACAAAAATCCATAAAAGATATGGTATCTCATGAGAGGTGGCGAGTTGCAGATGCTACACTGATCTGCACCTGCATTGCAGTGGCCAAAAAGCAAGAACCAGAAAAGACATAGCTCCGTCGGTGGCTGCTTCTTCCTCCAAGTTGCAACAGCGGATAAATAGAGGTACTCTTGGATTTCATTTGGCCATACCGTCAGTAACAGATAAGAAGGTTTTCGCATTCTGGGCCTGCTAATAGATGCTGGACAGTAATCCAATCGGCACAGAAATGCAATTTTTCCGTCAAACAAATCTTTCCATAAAATGATACCTTCATTTCACATAAACAAAAACGCGCCCTTACCTGTGGATTGGCACCATACCTGTTGATGTGCATGGATCCACACCTGATTGAAGAATGAAGAATCATGGCTGCTGCCATGGATTAAAACAGCAAGGGCCCTTTGTGGTGTCATCATCCATGGATGCTGAAGGGTTCCATTATGACACGCTCAGTGTTTTCCGTCTATTGAAATTTTCATGGAGGCTGCCATATTGATTTTTTGGAGGCAGCCATTGTGATTTGCAGTTAAACAGAGCTGTCATTTCAATGGATAAGAAATGTTGGGAAGGGTTTGGATTGCAACCACAGAAGTCAGCATGGACGAATCCTAGTTTCTGAGCACTATTTTTTAAAGCTGCATTAAAATACTGGGTTAGAACCTACTTTTGGATTCCTGGAGCAGGTAGGGCAGTTGCAGAGGTGCTAAGTACATTGAGTACTAGCACAGAACTTTGATTGGACAACAGGCACATTCTAATTTTGCCAGCTACAAAAATCCATAAAAGATATGGTATCTCATGAGAGGTGTTGAGTTGCAGATGCTAAACTGATCTGCACCTTCATTGTAGTGGCCAAAAAGCAAAAGCCAGAAAAGACATTGCTCCGTTGGTGTCTGCTTCCTTCCCCAATTTTGCAACAGGGGGTAAAGAAGGGTACTCTCGAAGTTCATATGGCCATACCGTCAGAAATAGATAAGAATTTTTTTTTGTTTTGGGCCTGCTAATAGTCGCTGGACAGTATTCTAATCTGCACAGAAATGCCATTTTTTCGTCAAACAAATCTTTCCATAAACTGACACCTTCGTTTGACACAAACAAAAACGCGCCCTTACCTGTGGATTGGCACCATACCTGTTGATGTGCATGGATCCACACCTGATTGAAGAATGAAGAATCATGGCTGCTGCCATGGATTAAAACAGCAAGGGCCCTTTGTGGTGTCATCATCCATGGATGCTGAAGGTTCCATTATGACACGCTCAGTGTTTTGTCTATTGAAATTTTCATAGAGGATGCCATATTGATTTTCTGGAGCAGCCATTGTGATTTGCAGTTAAACAGAGCTGTCATTTCAATGGATAAGAAATGTTGGGAAGGGTTTGGATTGCAACCACAGAAGTCAGCATGGACGAAGCCTAGTCTCTGAGCACTATTGTTTAAAGCTGCATTAAAATTCTGGGTTAGAACCTACTTTTGGATTCCTGGAGCAGGTAGGGCAGTTGCAGAGGTGCTAAGTACATTGAGTACTAGCACAGAACTTTGATTGGACAACAGGTGCATTCTCATTGTGCAAACTCCAAAAATACATAAAAGGTATGTTATCTCATGATAGGTGTTGAGTTGCAGATGCTAAACTGATATTCTCCTTCATTGCAGTGGCCAAAAAGCATAAGCCAGAAAAGACATTGCTCCGTCGGTGACTGCTTCCTTCCCCCTGTTGCAACAGGGGGCAAAGAGAGGTACTCTTGAAGTTCATATGGCCATACCGTCAGAAATAGATAAGAAGGTTTTTGTGTTTTGGGCCTGCTAATAGTCGCTGGACAGTATTCCAATCTGCACAGAAATGCCATTTTTCCGTCAAACAAATCTTTCCATAAACTGACACCTTTGTTTGACACAAACAAAAACGCGCCCTTACCTGTGGATTGGCACCATACCTGTTGATGTGCATGGATCCACACCTGATTGAAGAATGAAGAATCATGGCTGCTGCAAGGGATTAAAACAGCAAGGGCCCTTTGTGGTGTCATCATCCATGGATGCTGAAGGGTTCCATTATGACACGCTCAGTGTTTCCGTCTATTGAAATTTTCATGGAGGCTGCCATATTGATTTTCTGAAAGCAGCCATTGTGATTTGCAGTTAAACAGAGCTGTCATTTCAATGGATAAGAAATGTTGGGAAGGGTTTGGATTGCAACCACAGAAGTCAGCATGGACGAAGCATAGACTCTGAGCACTATTGTGCCTTAAAGCTGCATTAAAATTCTGGGTTAGAACCTACTTTTGGATTCCTAGAGCAGGTAGGGCAGTTGCAGAGGTGCTAAGTACATTGAGTACTAGCACAGAACTTTGATTGGACAACAGGTGCATTCTCATTGTGCCAACTCCAAAAATACATAAAAGGTATGTTATCTCATGATAGGTGTTGAGTTGCAGATGCTAAACTGATCTTCTCCTTCATTGCAGTGTCCAAAAAGCAAAAGCCAGAAAAGACATTGGTCCGTCTGTGACTGCTTTCTTTGCCCCCTGTTGCAACATGGGGAAAAGAGGGTACTCTCGAAGTTCATATGGCCATACCGTCAGAAATAGATAAGAAGGTTTTTGTGTTTTGGGCCTGCTAATAGTCGCTGGACAGTATTCCAATCTGCACAGAAATGCCATTTTTCCGTCAAACAAATCTTTCCATAAACTGACACCTTCGTTTGACACAAACAAAAACGCGCCCTTACCTATGGATTGGCACCATACCTGTTGATGTGCATGGATCCACACCTGATTGAAGAATGAAGAATCATGGCTGCTGCCAGGGATTAAAACAGCAAGGGCCCTTTGTGGTGTCATCATCCATGGATGCTGAAGGGTTCCATTATGACACGCTCAGTGTTTCCGTCTATTGAAATTTTCATGGAGGCTGCCATATTGATTTTCTGGAGGCAGCCATTGTGATTTGCAGTTAAACAGAGCTGTCATTTCAATGGATAAGAAATGTTGGGAAGGGTTTGGATTGCAACCACAGAAGTCAGCATGGACGAAGCCTAGTCTCTGAGCACTATTGTTTAAAGCTGCATTAAAATTCTGGGTTAGAACCTACTTTTGGATTCCTGGAGCAGGTAGGGCAGTTGCAGAGGTGCTAAGTACATTGAGTACTAGCACAGAACTTTGATTGGACAACAGGTGCATTCTCATTGTGCCAACTCCAAAAATACATAAAAGGTATGTTATCTCATGATAGGTGTTGAGTTGCAGATGCTAAACTGATCTTCTCCTTCATTGCAGTGGCCAAAAAGCAAAAGCCAGAAAAGACATTGCTCCGTCAGGTGACTGCTTACTTCCCCATGTTGCAACAGGGGGCAAAGAGGGGTACTCTCGAAGTTCATATGGCCATACCGTCAGAAATAGATAAGAAGGTTTTTGTGTTTTGGGCCTGCTAATAGTCGCTGGACAGTATTCCAATCTGCACAGAAATGCAATTTTTCCGTCAAACAAATCTTTCCATAAACTGACACCTTCGTTTGACACAAACAAAAACGCGCCCTTACCTATGGATTGGCACCATACCTGTTGATGTGCATGGATCCACACCTGATTGAAGAATGAAGAATCATGGCTGCTGCCAGGGATTAAAACAGCAAGGGCCCTTTGTGGTGTCATCATCCATGGATGCTGAAGGGTTCCATTATGACACGCTCAGTGTTCCGTCTATTGAAATTTTCATGGAGGCTGCCATATTGATTTTCTGGAGGCAGCCATTGTGATTTGCAGTTAAACAGAGCTGTCATTTCAATGGATAAGAAATGTTGGGAAGGGTTTGGATTGCAACCACAGAAGTCAGCATGGACGAAGCCTAGTTTCTGAGCACTATTGTTTAAAGCTGCATTAAAATACTGGGTTAGAACCTACTTTTGGATTCCTGGAGCAGGTAGGGCAGTTGCAGAGGTGCTAAGTACATTGAGTACTAGCACAGAACTTTGATTGGACAACAGGTGCATTCTCATTGTGCCAACTCCAAAAATACATAAAAGGTATGTTATCTCATGATAGGTGTTGAGTTGCAGATGCTAAACTGATCTTCTCCTTCATTGCAGTGTCAAAAAAGCAAAAGCCAGAAAAGACATTGCTCCGTCAGAGACTGCTTAGTTTCCCCATGTTGCAACAGCGGATAAATAGAGGTACTCTTGGATTTCATTTGGCCATACCGTCAGAAACAGATAAGAAGGTTTTTGTATTCTGGGCCTGCTAATAGATGCTGGACAGTAATCCAATCTGCACAGAAATGCCATTTTTCCGTCAAACAAATCTTTCCATAAACTGACACCTTCGTTTCACATAAACAAAAACGCGCCCTTACCTGTGGATTGGCACCATACCTGTTGATGTGCATGGATCCACACCTGATTGAAGAATGAAGAATCATGGCTGCTGCCAGGGATTAAAACAGCAAGGGCCCTTTGTGGTGTCATCATCCATGGATGCTGAAGGGTTCCATTATGACACGCTCAGTGTTCCGTCTATTGAAATTTTCATGGAGGCTGCCATATTGATTTTCTGGAGGCAGCCATTGTGATTTGCAGTTAAACAGAGCTGTCATTTCAATGGATAAGAAATGTTGGGAAGGGTTTGGATTGCAACCACAGAAGTAAGCATGGACGAAGCCTAGTTTCTGAGCACTATTGATTAAAGCTGCATTAAAATACTGGGTTAGAACCTACTTTTGGATTCCTGGAGCAGGTAGGGCAGTTGCAGAGGTGCTAAGTACATTGAGTACTAGCACAGAACTTTGATTGGACAACAGGCGCATTCTAATTTTGCCAGCTACAAAAATCCATAAAAGATATGGTATCTCATGAGAGGTGGTGAGTTGCAGATGCTAAACTGATCTGCACCTTCATTGCAGTGGCCAAAAAGCAAAAGCCAGAAAAGACATTGCTCCGTAGGTGACTGCTTCTTCCTCCAAGTTGCAACAGCGGATAAATAGAGGTACTCTTGGATTTCATTTGGCCATACCGTCAGAAACAGATAAGAAGGTTTTTGTGTTTTGGGCCTGCTATTAGTCGCTGGACAGTATTCCAATCTGCACAGAAATGCAATTTTTCCGTCAAACAAATCTTTCCATAAACTGACACCTTCGTTTGACATAAACAAAAACGCGCCCTTACCTGTGGATTGGCACCATACCTGTTGATGTGCATGGATCCACACCTGATTGAAGAATGAAGAATCATGGCTGCTGCTAGGGATTAAAACAGCAAGGGCCCTTTGTGGTGTCATCATCCATGGATGCTGAAGGGTTCCATTATGACAGGCTCAGTGTTTTCCGTCTATTGAAATTTTCATGGAGGCTGCCATATTGATTTTCTGGAGGCAGCCATTTTGATTTGCAGTTTAAAAGAGCTGTCATTTCAATGGATAAGAAATGTTGGGAAGGGTTTGGATTGCAACCACAGAAGTCAGCATGGACGAAGCCTAGTTTCTGAGCACTATTTTTTAAAGCTACATTAAAATACTGGGTTAGAACCTACTTTTGGATTCCTGGAGCAGGTAGGGCAGTTGCAGAGGTGCTAAGTACATTGAGTACTAGCACAGAACTTTGATTGGACAACAGGCACATTCTAATTTTGCCAGCTACAAAAATCCATAAAAGATATGGTATCTCATGAGAGGTGTTTAGTTGCAGATGCTAAACTGATCTGCACCTTCATTGTAGTGGCCAAAAAGCAAAAGCCAGAAAAGACATTGCTCCGTCGGTGACTGCTTCCTTCCCCCATGTTGCAACATGGGGGCTAAATAGGGTACTCTCGAAGTTCATATGGCCATACCGTCAGAAATAGATAAGAAGGTTTTTGTGTTTTGGGCCTGCTAATAGTCGCTGGACAGTATTCTAATTTGCACAGAAATGCCATTTTTTCGTCAAACAAATCTTTCCATAAACTGACACCTTCGTTTGACACAAACAAAAACACGCCCTTACCTGTGGATTGGCACCATACCTGTTGATGTGCATGGATCCACACCTGATTGAAGAATGAAGAATCATGGCTGCTGCCATGGATTAAAACAGCAAGGGCCCTTTGTGGTGTCATCATCCATGGATGCTGAAAGGTTCCATTATGACACGCTCAGTGTTTTGTCTATTGAAATTTTCATAGAGGATGCCATATTGATTTTCTGGAAGCAGCCATTGTGATTTGCAGTTAAACAGAGCTGTCATTTCAATGGATAAGAAATGTTGGGAAGGGTTTGGATTGCAACCACAGAAGTCAGCATGGACGAAGCCTAGACTCTGAGCACTATTGTGCATTAAAGCTGCATTAAAATTCTGGGTTAGAACCTACTTTTGGATTCCTGGAGCAGGTAGGGCAGTTGCAGAGGTGCTAAGTACATTGAGTACTAGCACAGAACTTTGATTGGACAACAGGTGCATTCTCATTGTGCCAACTCCAAAAATACATAAAAGGTATGTTATCTCATGATAGGTGTTGAGTTGCAGATGCTAAACTGATCTTCTCCTTCATTGTAGTTGCCAAAAAGCATAAGCCAGAAAAGACATTGCTCCGTCGGTGACTGCTTCCTTCCCCCATGTTGCAACAGGGGGCAAAGAGAGGTACTCTTGAAGTTCATATGGCCATACCGTCAGAAATAGATAAAAAGGTTTTTGTGTTTTGGGCCTGCTAATAGTCGCTGGACAGTATTCCAATCTGCACAGAAATGCCATTTTTCCGTCAAACAAATCTTTCCATAAACTGACACCTTTGTTTGACACAAACAAAAACGCGTCCTTACCTATGGATTGGCACAATACCTGTTGATGTACCTGGATCCACACCTTAATGAAGAATGAAGAATCATGGCTGCTGCCAGGGATTAAAACAGAAAGGGCCCTTTGTGGTGTCATCATCCATGGATGCTGAAGGGTTCCAATATGACACGCTCATTTTTCCGTCCATTGAAATTTTCATGGAGGCTGCCTTATTGAGTTTCTGGAGGCAGCCATTGTGATTTGCAGTTAAACAGAGCTGTCATTTCAATGGATAAGAAATGTTTGGAAGGGTTTGGATTGCAACCACAGAAGTCAGCATGGACGAAGCCTAGTCTCTGAGCACTATTGTTTAAAGCTGCATTAAAATTCTGGGTTAGAACCTACTTTTGGATTCCTGGAGCAGGTAGGGCAGTTGCAGAGGTGCTAAGTACATTGAGTACTAGCACAGAACTTTGATTGGACAACAGGTGCATTCTCATTGTGCCAACTCCAAAAATACATAAAAGGTATGTTATCTCATGATAGGTGTTGAGTTGCAGATGCTAAACTGATCTTCTCCTTCATTGCAGTGGCCAAATAGCAAAAGCCAGAAAAGACATTGCTCCGTCAGTGACTGCCTACTTCCTTCATGTTGCAACAGGGGGCAAAGAGGGGTACTCTCAAAGTTCATATGGCCATACCTTCAGAAATAGATAAGAAGGTTTTTGTGTTTTGGGCCTGCTATTAGTCGCTGGACAGTATTCCAATCTGCACAGAAATGCAATTTTTCCGTCAAACAAATCTTTCCATAAACTGACACCTTCGTTTGACACAAACAAAAACGCGCCCTTGCCTGTGGATTGTCACCATACCTGTTGATGTGCATGGATCCACACCTGATTGAAGAATGAAGAATCATGGCTGCTGCAAGGGATTAAAACAGCAAGGGCCCTTTGTGGTGTCATCATCCATGGATGCTGAAGGGTTCCATTATGACACGCTCAGTGTTCCGTCTATTGAAATTTTCATGGAGGCTGCCATATTGATTTTCTGGAGGCAGCCATTGTGATTTGCAGTTAAACAGAGCTGTCATTTCAATGGATAAAAAATGTTGGGAAGGGTTTGGATTGCAACCACAGAAGTCGGCATGGACGAAGCCTAGTTTCTGAGCACTATTGTTTAAAGCTGCATTAAAATACTGGGTTAGAACCTACTTTTGGATTCCTGGAGCAGGTAGGGCAGTTGCAGAGGTGCTAAGTACATTGAGTACTAGCACAGAACTTTGATTGGACAACAGGCGCATTCTAATTTTGCCAGCTACAAAAATCCATAAAAGATATGGTATCTCATGAGAGGTGGTGAGTTGCAGACGCTACACTGATCTGCACCTGCATTGCAGTGGCCAAAAAGCAAGAACCAGAAAAGACATAGCTCCGTCGGTGGCTGCTTCCTTCCTCCAAGTTGCAACAGCGGATAAATAGAGGTACTCTTGGATTTCATTTGGCCATACCGTCAGAAACAGATAAGAAGGTTTTTGTATTCTGGGACTGCTAATAGATGCTGGACAGTAATCCAATCTGCACAGAAATTCCATTTTTCCGTCAAACAAATCTTTCCATAAAATGATACCTTCGTTTCACATAAACAAAAACGCGCCCTTACCTGTGGATAGGCACCATACCTGTTGATGTGCATGGATCCAAACCTGATTGATGAATGAAGAATCATGGCTGCTGACAGGGATTAAAACAGCAAGGGCCCTTTGTCGTGTCATCATCCATGGATGCTGAAGGGTTCCATTATGACACGCTCAGTGTTCCGTGTATTGAAATTTTCATGAAGGCTGCCATATTGATTTTCTGGAGGCAGCGATTGTGATTTGCAGTTAAACAGAGCTGTCATTTCAATGGATAAGAAATGTTGGGAAGGGTTTGGATTGCAACCACAGAAATCAGCATGGACGAAGCCTAGTTTCTGAGGACTATTGTTTAAAGCTGCATTAAAATACTGGGTTAGAACCTACTTTTGGATTCCTGGAGCAGATAGGGCAGTTGCAGAGGTGCTAAGTACATTGAGTACTAGCACAGAACTTTGATTGCTCAACAGGCGCATTCTAATTTTGCCAGCTATAAAAATCCATAAAAGATATGGTATCTCATGAGAGGTGGCGAGTTGCAGATGCTACACTGATTTGCACCTGCATTGCAGTGGCCAAAAAGCAAGAACCAGAAAAGACATAGCTCCGTAGGTGGCTGCTTTCTTCCTCCAAGTTGCAACAGCGGATAAATAGAGGTACTCTTGGATTTCATTTGGCCATACCGTCAGTAACAGATAAGAAGGTTTTCGCATTCTGGGCCTGCTAATAGATGCTGGACAGTAATCCAATCGGCACAGAAATGCAATTTTTCCGTCAAACAAATCTTTCCATAAAATGATACCTTCATTTCACATAAACAAAAACGCGCCCTTACCTGTGGATTGGCACCATACCTGTTGATGTGCATTGATCCACACCTGATTGAAGAATGAAAAATCATGGCTGCTGCTAGGGATTAAAACAGCAAGGACCCTTTGTGGTGTCATCATCCATGGATGCTGAAGGGTTCCATTATGACAGGCTCAGTGTTTTCCGTCTATTGAAATTTTCATGGAGGCTGCCATATTGATTTTTTGGAGGCAGCCATTTTGATTTGCAGTTTAAAAGAGCTGTCATTTCAATGGATAAGAAATGTTGGGAAGGGTTTGGATTGCAACCACAGAAGTCAGCATGGACGAATCCTAGTTTCTGAGCACTATTTTTTAAAGCTACATTAAAATACTGGGTTAGAACCTACTTTTGGATTCCTGGAGCAGGTAGGGCAGTTGTAGAGGTGCTAAGTACATTGAGTACTAGCACAGAACTTTGATTGGACAACAGGCACATTCTAATTTTGCCAGCTACAAAAATCCATAAAAGATATGGTATCTCATGAGAGGTGTTTAGTTGCAGATGCTAAACTGATCTGCACCTTCATTGTAGTGGCCAAAAAGCAAAAGCCAGAAAAGACATTGCTCTGTTGGTGTCTGCTTCCTTCCCCAATTTTGCAACAGGGGGTAAAGAAGGGTACTCTCGAAGTTCATATGGCCATACCGTCAGAAATAGATAAGAATTTTTTTTTGTTTTGGGCCTGCTAATAGTCGCTGGACAGTATTCTAATTTGCACAGAAATGCCATTTTTTTGTCAAACAAATCTTTCCATAAACTGACACCTTCGTTTGACACAAACAAAAACACGCCCTTACCTGTGGATTGGCACCATACCTGTTGATGTGCATGGATCCACACCTGATTGAAGAATGAAGAATCATGGCTGCTGCCATGGATTAAAACAGCAAGGGCCCTTTGTGGTGTCATCATCCATGGATGCTGAAAGGTTCCATTATGACACGCTCAGTGTTTTGTCTATTGAAATTTTCATAGAGGATGCCATATTGATTTTCTGGAAGCAGCCATTGTGATTTGCAGTTAAACAGAGCTGTCATTTCAATGGATAAGAAATGTTGGGAAGGGTTTGGATTGCAACCACAGAAGTCAGCATGGACGAAGCCTAGACTTTGAGCACTATTGTGCATTAAAGCTGCATTAAAATTCTGAGTTAGAACCTACTTTTGGATTCCTGGAGCAGGTAGGGCAGTTGCAGAGGTGCTAAGTACATTGAGTACTAGCACAGAACTTTGATTGGACAACAGGTGCATTCTCATTGTGCCAACTCCAAAAATACATAAAAGGTATGTTATCTCATGATAGGTGTTGAGTTGCAGATGCTAAACTGATATTCTCCTTCATTGCAGTGGCCAAAAAGCATAAGCCAGAAAAGAAATTGCTCCGTCGGTGACTGCTTCCTTCCCCCATGTTGCAACAGGGGGCAAAGAGAGGTACTCTTGAAGTTCATATGGCCATACCGTCAGAAATAGATAAGAAGGTTTTTGTGTTTTGGGCCTGCTAATAGTCGCTGGACAGTATTCCAATCTGCACAGAAATGCCATTTTTCCGTCAAACAAATCTTTCCATAAACTGACACCTTTGTTTGACACAAACAAAAACGCGTCCTTACCTATGGATTGGCACAATACCTGTTGATGTACCTGGATCCACACCTTAATGAAGAATGAAGAATCATGGCTGCTGCAAGGGATTAAAACAGCAAGGGCCCTTTGTCGTGTCATCATCCATGGATGCTGAAGGGTTCCATTATGACAAGCTCAGTTTTCCGTCTATTGAAATTTTTTATGGAGGCTGCCATATTGAGTTTCTGGAGGCAGCCATTGTGATTTGCAGTTAAACAGAGCTGTCATTTCAATGGATAAGAAATGTTGGGAAGGGTTTGGATTGCAACCACAGAGGTCAGCATGGACGAAGCCTAGTCTCTGAGCACTATTGTTTAAAGCTGCATTAAAATTCTGGGTTAGAACCTACTTTTGGATTCCTGGAGCAGGTAGGGCAGTTGCAGAGGTGCTAAGTAGATTGAGTACTAGCACAGAACTTTGATTGGACAACAGGTGCATTCTCATTGTGATAACTCCAAAAATACATAAAAGGTATGTTATCTCATGATTGGTGTTGAGTTGCAGATGCTAAACTGATCTTCTCCTTCATTGCAGTGTCCAAAAAGCAAAAGCCAGAAAAGACATTGCTCCGTCAGTGACTGCTTACTTCCCCCATGTTGCAACAGGGGGCAAAGAGGGGTACTCTGAAAGTTCATATGGCCATACCTTCAGAAATAGATAAGAAGGTTTTTGTGTTTTGGGCCTGCTATTAGTCGCTGGACAGTATTCCAATCTGCACAGAAATGCAATTTTTCCGTCAAACAAATCTTTATATGAAATGACACCTTCGTTTGACACAAACAAAAACGCGCCCTTACCTATGGATTGTCACCATACCTGTTGATGTGCATGGATCCACACCTGATTGAAGAATGAAGAATCATGGCTGCTGCCAGGGATTAAAACAGCAAGGGCCCTTTGTGGTGTCATCATCCATGGATGCTGAAGGGTTCCATTATGACACGCTCAGTGTTCCGTCTATTGAAATTTTCATGGAGGCTGCCATATTGATTTTCTGGAGGAAGCCATTGTGATTTGCAGTTAAACAGAGCTGTCATTTCAATGGATAAGAAATGTTGGGAAGGGTTTGGATTGCAACCACAGAAGTCAGCATGGACGAAGCCTAGTTTCTGAGCACTATTGTTTAAAGCTGCATTAAAATACTGGGTTAGAACCTACTTTTGGATTCCTGGAGCATGTAGGGCAGTTGCAGAGGTGCTAAGTACATTGAGTACTAGCACAGAACTTTGATTGGACAACAGGTGCATTCTCATTGTGCCAACTCCAAAATTACATAAAAGGTATGTTATCTCATGATAGGTGTTGAGTTGCAGATGCTAAACTGATCTTCTCCTTCATTGCAGTGTCCAAAAAGCAAAAGCCAGAAAAGACATTGCTCCGTCAGTGACTGCTTACTTTCTCCATGTTGCAACAGGGGGCAAAGAGGGGTACTCTCAAAGTTCATATGGCCATACCTTCAGAAATAGATAAGAAGGTTTTTGTGTTTTGGGCCTGCTATTAGTCGCTGGACAGTATTCCAATCTGCACAGAAATGCAATTTTTCCGTCAAACAAATCTTTCCATAAACTGACACCTTCGTTTGACACAAACAAAAAGGCGCCCTTGCCTGTGGATTGTCACCATACCTGTTGATGTGCATGGATCCACACCTGATTGAAGAATGAATGGACGAAGCCTAGTTTCTGAGCACTATTGTTTAAAGCTGCATTAAAATACTGGGTTAGAACCTACTTTTGGATTCCTGGAGCAGGTAGGGCAGTTGCAGAGGTGCTAAGTACATTGAGTACTAGCACAGAACTTTGATTGGACAACAGGCACATTCTAATTTTCACAGCTACAAAAATCCATAAAAGATATGGTATCTTATGAGAGGTGGTGAGTTGCAGACGCTACACTGATCTGCACCTGCATTGCAGTGGCCAAAAAGCAAGAACCAGAAAAGACATAGCTCCGTCGGTGGCTGCTTCCTTCCTCCAAGTTGCAACAGCGGATAAATAGAGGTACTCTTGGATTTCATTTGGCCATACCGTCAGAAACAGATAAGAAGGTTTTTGTATTCTGGGCCTGCTAATAGATGCTGGACAGTAATCCAATCTGCACAGAAATGCCATTTTTCCGTCAAACAAATCATTCCATAAAATGACACCTTCGTTTCACATAAACCAAAACGCGCCCTTAACTGTGGATTGGCACCATACCTGTTGATGTGCATGGATCCAAACCTGATTGATGAATGAAGAATCATGGCTGCTGACAGGGATTAAAACAGCAAGGGCCCTTTGTGGTGTCATCATCCATGGATGCTGAAGGGTTCCATTATGACAGGCTCAGTGTTTTCCGTCTATTGAAATTTTCATGGAGGCTGCCATATTGATTTTTTGGAGGCAGCCATTTTGATTTGCAGTTTAAAAGAGCTGTCATTTCAATGGATAAGAAATGTTGGGAAGGGTTTGGATTGCAACCACAGAAGTCAGCATGGACGAAGCCTAGTTTCTGAGCACTATTTTTTAAAGCTACATTAAAATACTGGGTTAATACCTACTTTTAGATTCCTGGAGCAAGTAGGGCAGTTGCAGAGGTGCTAAGTACATTGAGTACTAGCACAGAACTTTGATTGGACAACAGGCACATTCTAATTTTGCCAGCTACAAAAATCCATAAAAGATATGGTATCTCATGAGAGGTGGTGAGTTGCAGACGCTAAACTGAGCTGCACCTTCATTGTAGTGGCCAAAAAGAAAAAGCCAGAAAAGACATTGCTCCGTCGGTAACTGCTTCCTTCCCCCATGTTGCAGCAAGGGGCAAATAGGGGTACTCTTGAAGTTTATATTTCCATACCGTCAGAAACAGATAAGAAGGTTTCTGTGTTTTGGGCCTGCTAATAGTCGCTGGACAGTATTCTAATTTGCACAGAAATGCCATTTATCCGTCAAACAAATCTTTTCATAAACTGACACCTTCGTTTGACACAAACAAAAACGCGCCCTTACCTGTGGATTGGCACCATACCTGTTGATGTGCATGGATCCACACCTGATTGAAGAATGAAGAATCATGGCTGCTGCCATGGATTAAAACAGCAAGGGCCCTTTGTGGTGTCATCATCCATGGATGCTGAAAGGTTCCATTATGACACGCTCAGTGTTTTGTCTATTGAAATTTTCATAGAGGATGCCATATTGATTTTCTGGAAGCAGCCATTGTGATTTGCAGTTAAACAGAGCTGTCATTTCAATGGATAAGAAATGTTGGGAAGGGTTTGGATTGCAACCACAGAAGTCAGCATGGACGAATCCTAGTTTCTGAGCACTATTTTTTAAAGCTACATTAAAATACTGGGTTAGAACCTACTTTTGGATTCCTGGAGCAGGTAGGGCAGTTGTAGAGGTGCTAAGTACATTGAGTACTAGCACAGAACTTTGATTGGACAACAGGCACATTCTAATTTTGCCAGCTACAAAAATCCATAAAAGATATGGTATCTCATGAGAGGTGTTTAGTTGCAGATGCTAAACTGATCTGCACCTTCATTGTAGTGGCCAAAAAGCAAAAGCCAGAAAAGACATTGCTCCGTTGGTGTCTGCTTCCTTCCCCAATTTTGCAACAGGGGGTAAAGAAGGGTACTCTCGAAGTTCATATGGCCATACCGTCAGAAATAGATAAGAATTTTTTTTTGTTTTGGGCCTGCTAATAGTCGCTGGACAGTATTCTAATTTGCACAGAAATGCCATTTTTTTGTCAAACAAATCTTTCCATAAACTGACACCTTCGTTTGACACAAACAAAAACACGCCCTTACCTGTGGATTGGCACCATACCTGTTGATGTGCATGGATCCACACCTGATTGAAGAATGAAGAATCATGGCTGCTGCCATGGATTAAAACAGCAAGGGCCCTTTGTGGTGTCATCATCCATGGATGCTGAAAGGTTCCATTATGACACGCTCAGTGTTTTGTCTATTGAAATTTTCATAGAGGATGCCATATTGATTTTCTGGAAGCAGCCATTGTGATTTGCAGTTAAACAGAGCTGTCATTTCAATGGATAAGAAATGTTGGGAAGGGTTTGGATTGCAACCACAGAAGTCAGCATGGACGAAGCCTAGACTTTGAGCACTATTGTGCATTAAAGCTGCATTAAAATTCTGGGTTAGAACCTACTTTTGGATTCCTGGAGCAGGTAGGGCAGTTGCAGAGGTGCTAAGTACATTGAGTACTAGCACAGAACTTTGATTGGACAACAGGTGCATTCTCATTGTGCCAACTCCAAAAATACATAAAAGGTATGTTATCTCATGATAGGTGTTGAGTTGCAGATGCTAAACTGATCTTCTCCTTCATTGTAGTTGCCAAAAAGCATAAGCCAGAAAAGACATTGGTCCGTCTGTGACTGCTTTCTTTCCCCATGTTGCAACAGGGGGCAAAGAGAGGTACTCTTGAAGTTCATATGGCCATACCGTCAGAAACAGATAAGAAGGTTTTTGTGTTTTGGGCCTGCTAATAGTCGCTGGACAGTATTCCAATCTGCACAGAAATGCCATTTTTCCGTCAAACAAATCTTTCCATAAACTGACACCTTTGTTTGACACAAACAAAAACGCGTCCTTACCTATGGATTGGCACAATACCTGTTGATGTACCTGGATCCACACCTTAATGAAGAATGAAGAATTATGGCTGCTGCCAGGGATTAAAACAGAAAGGGCCCTTTGTGGTGTCATCATCCATGGATGCTGAAGGGTTCCAATATGACACGCTCATTTTTCCGTCCATTGAAATTTTCATGGAGGCTGCCTTATTGAGTTTCTGGAGGCAGCCATTGTGATTTGCAGTTAAACAGAGCTGTCATTTCAATGGATAAGAAATGTTTGGAAGGGTTTGGATTGCAACCACAGAAGTCAGCATGGACGAAGCCTAATCTCTGAGCACTATTGTTTAAAGCTGCATTAAAATTCTGGGTTAGAACCTACTTTTGGATTCCTGGAGCAGGTAGGGCAGTTGCAGAGGTGCTAAGTACATTGAGTACTAGCACAGAACTTTGATTGGACAACAGGTGCATTCTCATTGTGCCAACTCCAAAAATACATAAAAGGTATGTTATCTCATGATAGGTGTTGAGTTGCAGATGCTAAACTGATCTTCTCCTTCATTGCAGTGGCCAAATAGCAAAAGCCAGAAAAGACATTGCTCCGTCAGTGACTGCCTACTTCCTTCATGTTGCAACAGGGGGCAAAGAGGGGTACTCTGAAAGTTCATATGGCCATACCTTCAGAAATAGATAAGAAGGTTTTTGTGTTTTGGGCCTGCTATTAGTCGCTGGACAGTATTCCAATCTGCACAGAAATGCAATTTTTCCGTCAAACAAATCTTTCCATAAACTGACACCTTCGTTTGACACAAACAAAAACGCGCCCTTGCCTGTGGATTGTCACCATACCTGTTGATGTGCATGGATCCACACCTGATTGAAGAATGAAGAATCATGGCTGCTGCAAGGGATTAAAACAGCAAGGGCCCTTTGTGGTGTCATCATCCATGGATGCTGAAGGGTTCCATTATGACACGCTCAGTGTTCCGTCTATTGAAATTTTCATGGAGGCTGCCATATTGATTTTCTGGAGGCAGCCATTGTGATTTGCAGTTAAACAGAGCTGTCATTTCAATGGATAAAAAATGTTGGGAAGGGTTTGGATTGCAACCACAGAAGTCGGCATGGACGAAGCCTAGTTTCTGAGCACTATTGTTTAAAGCTGCATTAAAATACTGGGTTAGAACCTACTTTTGGATTCCTGGAGCAGGTAGGGCAGTTGCAGAGGTGCTAAGTACATTGAGTACTAGCACAGAACTTTGATTGGACAACAGGCGCATTCTAATTTTGCCAGCTACAAAAATCCATAAAAGATATGGTATCTCATGAGAGGTGGTGAGTTGCAGACGCTACACTGATCTGCACCTGCATTGCAGTGGCCAAAAAGCAAGAACCAGAAAAGACATAGCTCCGTCGGTGGCTGCTTCCTTCCTCCAAGTTGCAACAGCGGATAAATAGAGGTACTCTTGGATTTCATTTGGCCATACCGTCAGAAACAGATAAGAAGGTTTTTGTATTCTGCGACTGCTAATAGATGCTGGACAGTAATCCAATCTGCACAGAAATGCCATTTTTCCGTCAAACAAATCTTTCCATAAAATGATACCTTCGTTTCACATAAACAAAAACGCGCCCTTACCTGTGGATAGGCACCATACCTGTTGATGTGCATGGATCCAAACCTGATTGATGAATGAAGAATCATGGCTGCTGACAGGGATTAAAACAGCAAGGGCCCTTTGTCGTGTCATCATCCATGGATGCTGAAGGGTTCCATTATGACACGCTCAGTGTTCCGTGTATTGAAATTTTCATGAAGGCTGCCATATTGATTTTCTGGAGGCAGCGATTGTGATTTGCAGTTAAACAGAGCTGTCATTTCAATGGATAAGAAATGTTGGGAAGGGTTTGGATTGCAACCACAGAAATCAGCATGGACGAAGCCTAGTTTCTGAGGACTATTGTTTAAAGCTGCATTAAAATACTGGGTTAGAACCTACTTTTGGATTCCTGGAGCAGGTAGGGCAGTTGCAGAGGTGCTAAGTACATTGAGTACTAGCACAGAACTTTGATTGCTAAACAGGCGCATTCTAATTTTGCCAGCTATAAAAATCCATAAAAGATATGGTATCTCATGAGAGGTGGCGAGTTGCAGATGCTACACTGATTTGCACCTGCATTGCAGTGGCCAAAAAGCAAGAACCAGAAAAGACATAGCTCCGTAGGTGGCTGCTTTCTTCCTCCAAGTTGCAACAGCGGATAAATAGAGGTACTCTTGGATTTCATTTGGCCATACCGTCAGTAACAGATAAGAAGGTTTTCGCATTCTGGGCCTGCTAATAGATGCTGGACAGTAATCCAATCGGCACAGAAATGCAATTTTTCCGTCAAACAAATCTTTCCATAAAATGATACCTTCATTTCACATAAACAAAAACGCGCCCTTACCTGTGGATTGGCACCATACCTGTTGATGTGCATTGATCCACACCTGATTGAAGAATGAAAAATCATGGCTGCTGCTAGGGATTAAAACAGCAAGGACCCTTTGTGGTGTCATCATCCATGGATGCTGAAGGGTTCCATTATGACAGGCTCAGTGTTTTCCGTCTATTGAAATTTTCATGGAGGCTGCCATATTGATTTTTTGGAGGCAGCCATTTTGATTTGCAGTTTAAAAGAGCTGTCATTTCAATGGATAAGAAATGTTGGGAAGGGTTTGGATTGCAACCACAGAAGTCAGCATGGACGAATCCTAGTTTCTGAGCACTATTTTTTAAAGCTACATTAAAATACTGGGTTAGAACCTACTTTTGGATTCCTGGAGCAGGTAGGGCAGTTGTAGAGGTGCTAAGTACATTGAGTACTAGCACAGAACTTTGATTGGACAACAGGCACATTCTAATTTTGCCAGCTACAAAAATCCATAAAAGATATGGTATCTCATGAGAGGTGTTTAGTTGCAGATGCTAAACTGATCTGCACCTTCATTGTAGTGGCCAAAAAGCAAAAGCCAGAAAAGACATTGCTCCGTTGGTGTCTGCTTCCTTCCCCAATTTTGCAACAGGGGGTAAAGAAGGGTACTCTCGAAGTTCATATGGCCATACCGTCAGAAATAGATAAGAATTTTTTTTTGTTTTGGGCCTGCTAATAGTCGCTGGACAGTATTCTAATTTGCACAGAAATGCCATTTTTTTGTCAAACAAATCTTTCCATAAACTGACACCTTCGTTTGACACAAACAAAAACACGCCCTTACCTGTGGATTGGCACCATACCTGTTGATGTGCATGTATCCAAACCTGATTGATGAATGAAGAATCATGGCTGCTGACAGGGATTAAAACAGCAAGGGCCCTTTGTGGTGTCATCATCCATGGATGCTGAAAGGTTCCATTATGACACGCTCAGTGTTTTGTCTATTGAAATTTTCATAGAGGATGCCATATTGATTTTCTGAAAGCAGCCATTGTGATTTGCAGTTAAACAGAGCTGTAATTTCAATGGATAAGAAATGTTGGGAAGGGTTTGGATTGCAACCACAGAAGTCAGCATGGACGAAGCCTAGACTTTGAGCACTATTGTGCATTAAAGCTGCATTAAAATTCTGGGTTAGAACCTACTTTTGGATTCCTGGAGCAGGTAGGGCAGTTGCAGAGGTGCTAAGTACATTGAGTACTAGCACAGAACTTTGATTGGACAACAGGTGCATTCTCATTGTGCCAACTCCAAAAATACATAAAAGGTATGTTATCTCATGATAGGTGTTGAGTTGCAGATGCTAAACTGATCTTCTCCTTCATTGTATTTGCCAAAAAGCATAAGCCAGAAAAGACATTGCTCCGTCGGTGACTGCTTCCTTCCCCCATGTTGCAACAGGGGGCAAAGAGAGGTACTCTTGAAGTTCATATGGCCATACCGTCAGAAATAGATAAGAAGGTTTTTGTGTTTTGGGCCTGCTAATAGTCGCTGGACAGTATTCCAATCTGCACAGAAATGCAATTTTTCCGTCAAACAAATCTTTCCATAAACTGACACCTTTGTTTGACACAAACAAAAACGCGTCCTTACCTATGGATTGGCACAATACCTGTTGATGTACCTGGATCCACACCTTAATGAAGAATGAAGAATCATGGCTGCTGCCAGGGATTAAAACAGAAAGGGCCCTTTGTGGTGTCATCATCCATGGATGCTGAAGGGTTCCAATATGACACGCTCATTTTTCCGTCCATTGAAATTTTCATGGAGGCTGCCTTATTGAGTTTCTGGAGGCAGCCATTGTGATTTGCAGTTAAACAGAGCTGTCATTTCAATGGATAAGAAATGTTTGGAAGGGTTTGGATTGCAACCACAGAAGTCAGCATGGACGAAACCTAGTCTCTGAGCACTATTGTTTAAAGCTGCATTAAAATTCTGGGTTAGAACCTACTTTTGGATTCCTGGAGCAGGTAGGGCAGTTGCAGAGGTGCTAAGTACATTGAGTACTAGCACAGAACTTTGATTGGACAACAGGTGCATTCTCATTGTGCCAACTCCAAAAATACATAAAAGGTATGTTATCTCATGATAGGTGTTGAGTTGCAGATGCTAAACTGATCTTCTCCTTCATTGCAGTGGCCAAATAGCAAAAGCCAGAAAAGACATTGCTCCGTCAGTGACTGCCTACTTCCTTCATGTTGCAACAGGGGGCAAAGAGGGGTACTCTGAAAGTTCATATGGCCATACCTTCAGAAATAGATAAGAAGGTTTTTGTGTTTTGGGCCTGCTATTAGTCGCTGGACAGTATTCCAATCTGCACAGAAATGCAATTTTTCCGTCAAACAAATCTTTCCATAAACTGACACCTTCGTTTGACACAAACAAAAACGCGCCCTTGCCTGTGGATTGTCACCATACCTGTTGATGTGCATGGATCCACACCTGATTGAAGAATGAAGAATCATGGCTGCTGCAAGGGATTAAAACAGCAAGGGCCCTTTGTGGTGTCATCATCCATGGATGCTGAAGGGTTCCATTATGACACGCTCAGTGTTCCGTCTATTGAAATTTTCATGGAGGCTGCCATATTGATTTTCTGGAGGCAGCCATTGTGATTTGCAGTTAAACAGAGCTGTCATTTCAATGGATAAAAAATGTTGGGAAGGGTTTGGATTGCAACCACAGAAGTCGGCATGGACGAAGCCTAGTTTCTGAGCACTATTGTTTAAAGCTGCATTAAAATACTGGGTTAGAACCTACTTTTGGATTCCTGGAGCAGGTAGGGCAGTTGCAGAGGTGCTAAGTACATTGAGTACTAGCACAGAACTTTGATTGGACAACAGGCGCATTCTAATTTTGCCAGCTACAAAAATCCATAAAAGATATGGTATCTCATGAGAGGTGGTGAGTTGCAGACGCTACACTGATCTGCACCTGCATTGCAGTGGCCAAAAAGCAAGAACCAGAAAAGACATAGCTCCGTCGGTGGCTGCTTCCTTCCTCCAAGTTGCAACAGCGGATAAATAGAGGTACTCTTGGATTTCATTTGGCCATACCGTCAGAAACAGATAAGAAGGTTTTTGTATTCTGGGACTGCTAATAGATGCTGGACAGTAATCCAATCTGCACAGAAATGCCATTTTTCCGTCAAACAAATCTTTCCATAAAATGATACCTTCGTTTCACATAAACAAAAACGCGCCCTTACCTGTGGATAGGCACCATACCTGTTGATGTGCATGGATCCAAACCTGATTGATGAATGAAGAATCATGGCTGCTGACAGGGATTAAAACAGCAAGGGCCCTTTGTCGTGTCATCATCCATGGATGCTGAAGGGTTCCATTATGACACGCTCAGTGTTCCGTGTATTGAAATTTTCATGAAGGCTGCCATATTGATTTTCTGGAGGCAGCGATTGTGATTTGCAGTTAAACAGAGCTGTCATTTCAATGGATAAGAAATGTTGGGAAGGGTTTGGATTGCAACCACAGAAATCAGCATGGACGAAGCCTAGTTTCTGAGGACTATTGTTTAAAGCTGCATTAAAATACTGGGTTAGAACCTACTTTTGGATTCCTGGAGCAGATAGGGCAGTTGCAGAGGTGCTAAGTACATTGAGTACTAGCACAGAACTTTTATT
This sequence comes from Bufo bufo, assembly GCF_905171765.1. Lineage (NCBI taxonomy): Eukaryota > Metazoa > Chordata > Amphibia > Anura > Bufonidae > Bufo > Bufo bufo. The sequence continues at coordinate 74,272,236 of NC_053398.1, read as the reverse complement.
CCACAACAGGCGCATTCTAATTTTGCCAGCTATAAAAATCCATAAAAGATATGGTATCTCATGAGAGGTGGCGAGTTGCAGACGCTACACTGATTTGCACCTGCATTGCAGTGGCCAAAAAGCAAGAACCAGAAAAGACATAGCTCCGTCAGTGGCTGCTTTCTTCCTCCAAGTTGCAACAGCGGATAAATAGAGGTACTCTTGGATTTCATTTGGCCATACCGTCAGTAACAGATAAGAAGGTTTTCGCATTCTGGGCCTGCTAATAGATGCTGGACAGTAATCCAATCGGCACAGAAATGCCATTTTTCCGTCAAACAAATCTTTCCATAAAATGATACCTTCGTTTCACATAAACAAAAACGCGCCCTTACCTGTGGATTGGCACCATACCTGTTGATGTGCATTGATCCACACCTGATTGAAGAATGAAAAATCATGGCTGCTGCTAGGGATTAAAACAGCAAGGACCCTTTGTGGTGTCATCATCCATGGATGCTGAAGGGTTCCATTATGACAGGCTCAGTGTTTTCCGTCTATTGAAATTTTCATGGAGGCTGCCATATTGATTTTTTGGAGGCAGCCATTTTGATTTGCAGTTTAAAAGAGCTGTCATTTCAATGGATAAGAAATGTTGGGAAGGGTTTGGATTGCAACCACAGAAGTCAGCATGGACGAATCCTAGTTTCTGAGCACTATTTTTTAAAGCTACATTAAAATACTGGGTTAGAACCTACTTTTGGATTCCTGGAGCAGGTAGGGCAGTTGTAGAGGTGCTAAGTACATTGAGTACTAGCACAGAACTTTGATTGGACAACAGGCACATTCTAATTTTGCCAGCTACAAAAATCCATAAAAGGTATGTTATCTCATGATAGGTGTTTAGTTGCAGATGCTAAACTGATCTGCACCTTCATTGTAGTGGCCAAAAAGCAAAAGCCAGAAAAGACATTGCTCCGTTGGTGTCTGCTTCCTTCCCCAATGTTGCAACAGGGGGTAAAGAAGGGTACTCTCGAAGTTCATATGGCCATACCGTCAGAAATAGATAAGAATTTTTTTTGTTTTGGGCCTGCTAATAGTCGCTGGACAGTATTCTAATTTGCACAGAAATGCCATTTTTTCGTCAAACAAATATTTTTATAAACTGACACCTTCGTTTGACACAAACAAAAACGCGCCCTTACCTGTGGATTGGCACCATACCTGTTGATGTGCATGGATCCACACCTGATTGAAGAATGAAGAATCATGGCTGCTGACAGGGATTAAAACAGCAAGGGCCCTTTGTGGTGTCATCATCCATGGATGCTGAAAGGTTCCATTATGACACGCTCAGTGTTTTGTCTATTGAAATTTTCATAGAGGATGCCATATTGATTTTCTGAAAGCAGCCATTGTGATTTGCAGTTAAACAGAGCTGTCATTTCAATGGATAAGAAATGTTGGGAAGGGTTTGGATTGCAACCACAGAAGTCAGCATGGACGAAGCCTAGACTTTGAGCACTATTGTGCATTAAAGCTGCATTAAAATTCTGAGTTAGAACCTACTTTTGGATTCCTGGAGCAGGTAGGGCAGTTGCAGAGGTGCTAAGTACATTGAGTACTAGCACAGAACTTTGATTGGACAACAGGTGCATTCTCATTGTGCCAACTCCAAAAATACATAAAAGGTATGTTATCTCATGATAGGTGTTGAGTTGCAGATGCTAAACTGATATTCTCCTTCATTGCAGTGGCCAAAAAGCATAAGCCAGAAAAGAAATTGCTCCGTCGGTGACTGCTTCCTTCCCCCATGTTGCAACAGGGGGCAAAGAGAGGTACTCTTGAAGTTCATATGGCCATACCGTCAGAAATAGATAAAAAGGTTTTTGTGTTTTGGGCCTGCTAATAGTCGCTGGACAGTATTCCAATCTGCTCAGAAATGCCATTTTTTCGTCAAACAAATCTTTCCATAAACTGACACCTTTGTTTGACACAAACAAAAACGCGTCCTTACCTATGGATTGGCACAATACCTGTTGATGTACCTGGATCCACACCTTAATGAAGAATGAAGAATCATGGCTGCTGCAAGGGATTAAAACAGCAAGGGCCCTTTGTCGTGTCATCATCCATGGATGCTGAAGGGTTCCATTATGACAAGCTCAGTTTTCCGTCTATTGAAATTTTTTATGGAGGCTGCCATATTGAGTTTCTGGAGGCAGCCATTGTGATTTGCAGTTAAACAGAGCTGTCATTTCAATGGATAAGAAATGTTTGGAAGGGTTTGGATTGCAACCACAGAGGTCAGCATGGACGAAGCCTAGTCTCTGAGCACTATTGTTTAAAGCTGCATTAAAATTCTGGGTTAGAACCTACTTTTGGATTCCTGGAGCAGGTAGGGCAGTTGCAGAGGTGCTAAGTAGATTGAGTACTAGCACAGAACTTTGATTGGACAACAGGTGCATTCTCATTGTGCCAACTCCAAAAATACATAAAAGGTATGTTATCTCATGATTGGTGTTGAGTTGCAGATGCTAAACTGATCTTCTCCTTCATTGCAGTGTCCAAAAAGCAAAAGCCAGAAAAGACATTGCTCCGTCAGTGACTGCTTACTTCCCCCATGTTGCAACAGGGGTCAAAGAGGGGTACTCTCAAAGTTCATATGGCCATACCTTCAGAAATAGATAAGAAGGTTTTTGTGTTTTGGGCCTGCTATTAGTCGCTGGACAGTATTCCAATCTGCACAGAAATGCAATTTTTCCGTCAAACAAATCTTTATATGAAATGACACCTTCGTTTGACACAAACAAAAACGCGCCCTTACCTATGGATTGTCACCATACCTGTTGATGTGCATGGATCCACACCTGATTGAAGAATGAAGAATCATGGCTGCTGCCAGGGATTAAAACAGCAAGGGCCCTTTGTGGTGTCATCATCCATGGATGCTGAAGGGTTCCATTATGACACGCTCAGTGTTCCGTCTATTGAAATTTTCATGGAGGCTGCCATATTGATTTTCTGGAGGAAGCCATTGTGATTTGCAGTTAAACAGAGCTGTCATTTCAATGGATAAGAAATGTTGGGAAGGGTTTGGATTGCAACCACAGAAGTCAGCATGGACGAAGCCTAGTTTCTGAGCACTATTGTTTAACCACCTCAGCCCCCAGTGCTTAAACACCCTGAAAGACCAGGCCACTTTTTACACTTCTGACCTACACTACTTTCACCGTTTATTGCTCGGTCATGCAACTTACCACCCAAATGAATTTTACCTCCTTTTCTTCTCACTAATAGAGCTTTCATTTGGTGGTATTTCATTGCTGCTGACATTTTTACTTTTTTTGTTATTAATCGAAATTTAACGATTTTTTTGCAAAAAAATGACATTTTTCACTTTCAGTTGTAAAATTTTGCAAAAAAAAACGACATTCATATATAAATTTTGCTCTAAATTTATTGTTCTACATGTCTTTGATTAAAAAAAAATGTTTGGGTAAAAAAAAAATGGTTTGGGTAAAAGTTATAGCGTTTACAAACTATGGTACAAAAATGTGAATTTCCGCTTTTTGAAGCAGCTCTGACTTTCTGAGCACCTGTCATGTTTCCTGAGGTTCTACAATGGCCAGACAGTACAAACACCCCACAAATGACCCCATTTCGGAAAATGCACACCCTAAGGTATTCGCTGATGGGCATAGTGAGTTCATAGAACTTTTTATTTTTTGTCACAAGTTAGCGGAAAATGATGATTTTTTTCTTTTTTTTTTTTTTCTTACAAAGTCTCATATTCCACTAACTTGTGACAAAAAATAAAAACTTCCATGAACTCACTATGCCCATCAGCGAATACCCTGGGGTCTCTTCTTTCCAAAATGGGGTCACTTGTGGGGTAGTTATACTGCCCTGGCATTCTAGGGGCCCAAATGTGTGGTAAGGAGTTTGAAATCAAATTCTGTAAAAAATGACGAGTGAAATCCGAAAGGTGCTCTTTGGAATGTGGGCCCCTTTGCCCACCTAGGCTGCAAAAAAGTGTCACACATCTGGTATCTCCGTATTCAGTAGAAGTTGGGGAATGTGTTTTGGGGTGTCTTTTTACATATACCCATGCTGGGTGAGATAAATATCTTGGTCAAATGCCAACTTTGTATAAAAAAATGGGAAAAGTTGTCTTTTGCCAAGATATTTCTCTCACCCAGCATGGGTATATGTAAAATGACACCCCAAAACACATTCCCCACCTTCTCCTGAGTACGGAGATACCAGATGTGTGACACTTTTTTGCAGCCTAGGTGGGCAAAGGGGCCCATATTCCAAAGAGCACCTTTCGGATTTCACTCGTCATTTTTTACAGAATTTGATTTCAAACTCCTTACCACACATTTGGGCCCCTAGAATGCCAGGGCAGTATAACTACCCCACAAGTGACCCCATTTTGGAAAGAAGAGACCCCAGGGTATTCGCTGATGGGCATAGTGAGTTCATGGAAGTTTTTATTTTTTGTCACAAGTTAGTGGAATATGAGACTTTGTATGAAAAAAAAAAAAAAAAAATCATCATTTTCCACTAACTTGTGACAAAAAATAAAAAATTCTAGGAACTCGCCATGCCCCTCACGGAATACCTTGGGGTGTCTTCTTTCCAAAATGGGGTCACTTGTGGGGTAGTTATACTGCCCTGGCATTTTCCAGGGGCCCTAATGTGTGGTAAGTAGGTAAATGACCAGTGAAATCCGAAAGGTGCTCTTTGGAATGTGGGCCCCTTTGCCCACCTAGGCTGCAAAAAAGTGTCACACATCTGGTATCGCCGTATTCAGGAGACGTTGGGGAATGTGTTTTGGGGTGTCTTTTTACATATACCCATGCTGGGTGAGATAAATATCTTGGTCAAATGCCAACTTTGTATAAAAAAAATGGGAAAAGTTGTCTTTTGCCAAGATATTTCTCTCACCCAGCATGGGTATATGTAAAATGACACCCCAAAACACATTCCCCACCTTCTCCTGAGTACGGAGATACCAGATGTGTGACACTTTTTTGCAGCCTAGGTGGGCAAAAGGGCCCATATTCCAAAGAGCACCTTTCGGATTTCACTCGTCATTTTTTACAGAATTTGATTTCAAACTCCTTACCACACATTTGGGCCCCTAGAATGCCAGGGCAGTATAACTACCCCACAAGTGACCCCATTTTGGAAAGAAGAGACCCCAGGGTATTCGCTGATGGGCATAGTGAGTTCATGGAAGTTTTTATTTTTTGTCACAAGTTAGTGGAATATGAGACTTTGTATGAAAAAAAAAAAAAAAAAAAAAAATCATCATTTTCCACTAACTTGTGACAAAAAATAAAAAATTCTAGGAACTCGCCATGCCCCTCACGGAATACCTTGGGGTGTCTTCTTTCCAAAATGGGGTCACTTGTGGGGTAGTTATACTGCCCTGGCATTTTCCAGGGGCCCTAATGTGTGGTAAGTAGGTAAATGACCAGTGAAATCCGAAAGGTGCTCTTTGGAATGTGGGCCCCTTTGCCCACCTAGGCTGCAAAAAAGTGTCACACATCTGGTATCGCCGTATTCAGGAGACGTTGGGGAATGTGTTTTGGGGTGTCTTTTTACATATACCCATGCTGGGTGAGAGAAATATCTTGGCAAAAGACAACTTTTTCCATTTTTTTATACAAAGTTGGCATTTGACCAAGATATTTATCTCACCCAGCATGGGTATATGTAAAATGACACCCCAAAACACATTGCCCAACTTCTCCTGAGTACGGCGATACCAGATGTGTGACACTTTTTTGCAGCCTAGATGCGCAAAGGGGCCCAAATTCCTTTTAGGAGGGCATTTTTAGACATTTGGATACCAGACTTCTTCTCACGCTTTGGGGCCCCTAGAATGCCAGTGCAGTATAAATACCCCACATGTGACCCCATTTTGGAAAGAAGACACCCCAAGGTATTCAATGAGGGGCATGGCGAGTTCATAGAAATTTTTTTTTTTTGGCACAAGTTAGCGGAAATTGATATTTTTTATTTTTTTCTCACAAAGTCTCCCGTTCCGCTAACTTGGGACAAAAATTTCAATCTTTCATGGACTCAATATGCCCCTCAAGGAATACCTGGGGGTGTCTTCTTTCCGAAATGGGGTCACATGTGGGGTATTTATACTGCCCTGGCATTCTAGGGGCCCTAAAGCGTGAGAAGAAGTCTGGAATATAAATGTCTAAAAAATTTTACATATTTGGATTCCGTGAGGGGTATGGTGAGTTCATGTGAGATTTTATTTTTTGTCACAAGTTAGTGGAATATGTGACTTTGTAAGAAAAAAAAAAAAATTCCGCTAACTTGGGCCAAAAAAAAGACTGAATGCAGCCTTACAGAGGGGGGGGGGATCAATGACAGGGGGGTGATCAATGACAGGGGGGGTGATCAATGACAGGGGGGTGATCAGGGAGTCTATATGGGGTGATCACCCAACTGTCATTGATCACCCCCCTGTAAGGCTGCATTCAGACGTCCGTATGATTTTTACGGATCCGATCAGTCTATCAGTGGATCCGTAAAAATCATGCGGACATCTGAATGGAGCTTTACAGGGGGGTGATCAATGACAGAGGGGTAATCAATGACAGGGGGGTGATCAGGGAGTCTATATGAGGTGATCACCACAGTCATTGATCACTCCCCTGTAAGGCTGCATTCAGACGTCCGTATGATTTTTACGGATCCGATCAGTCTATCAGTGGATCCGTAAAAATCATGCGGACATCTGAATGGAGCTTTACAGGGGGGTGATCAATGACAGAGGGGTAATCAATGACAGGGGGGTGATCAGGGAGTCTATATGGGGTGATCACCACAGTCATTGATCACTACCCTGTAAGGCTGCATTCAGACGTCCGTATGATTTTTACGGATCCGATCAGTCTATCAGTGGATCCGTAAAAATCATGCGGACATCTGAATGGAGCTTTACAGGGGGGTGATCAATGACAGGGGGGTAATCAATGACAGGGGGGTGATCAGGGAGTCTATATGGGGTGATCACCACAGTCATTGATCACTCCCCTGTAAGGCTCCATTCAGACGTCCGTATGATTTTTACGGATCCGATCAGTCTATCAGTGGATCCGTAAAAATCATGCGGACATCTGAATGGAGCTTTACAGGGGGTTGATCAATGACAGAGGGGTAATCAATGACAGGGGGGTGATCAGGGAGTCTATATGGGGTGATCACCACAGTCATTGATCACTCCCCTGTAAGGCTGCATTCAGACGTCCGTATGATTTTTACGGATCCGATCAGTCTATCAGTGGATCCGTAAAAATCATGCGGACATCTGAATGGAGCTTTACAGGGGGGTGATCAATGACAGGGGGGTAATCAATGACAGGGGGGTGATCAGGGAGTCTATATGGGGTGATCAGGGGTGATCAAGGGCTAATAAGGGGTTAATAAGTGACGGGGGGGGGGGGGGTGTAGTGGTGCTTGGTGCAACATATTACTGAGCTGCCTGTGTCCTCTCGTGGTCGATCCAAACAAAGGGGACCACCAGAGGACCAGGTAGCAGGTATATTAGACGCTGTTATCAAAACAGCGTCTAATATACCTGTTAGGGGTTAAAAAAATCACATCTCCAGCCTGCCAGCGAACGATCGCCGCTGGCAGGCTGGAGATCCACTCGCTTACCTTCCGATCCTGTGAACGCGCGCGCCTGTGTGCGCGCGTTCACAGGAAATCTCGCGTCTCACGAGAGGACGCACCGGCGCGTCCACCCAGAACAACAGGACCGCCGCAAAGACGCAATCCTGCGTACGGCGGTCCTGAGGAGGTTAAAGCTGCATTAAAATACTGGGTTAGAACCTACTTTTGGATTCCTGGAGCATGTAGGGCAGTTGCAGAGGTGCTAAGTACATTGAGTACTAGCACAGAACTTTGATTGGACAACAGGTGCATTCTCATTGTGCCAACTCCAAAATTACATAAAAGGTATGTTATCTCATGATAGGTGTTGAGTTGCAGATGCTAAACTGATCTTCTCCTTCATTGCAGTGTCCAAAAAGCAAAAGCCAGAAAAGACATTGCTCCGTCAGTGACTGCTTACTTTCCCCATGTTGCAACAGGGGGCAAAGAGGGGTACTCTCAAAGTTCATATGGCCATACCGTCAGAAATAGATAAGAAGGTTTTTGTGTTTTGGGCCTGCTAATAGTCGCTGGACAGTATTCCAATCTGCACAGAAATGCAATTTTTCCGTCAAACAAATCTTTCCATAAACTGACACCTTCGTTTGACACAAACAAAAACGCGCCCTTACCTATGGATTGGCACCATACCTGTTGATGTGCATGGATCCACACCTGATTGAAGAATGAAGAATCATGGCTGCTGCCAGGGATTAAAACAGCAAGGGCCCTTTGTGGTGTCATCATCCATGGATGCTGAAGGGTTTCATTATGACACGCTCAGTGTTACCGTCTATTGAAATTTTCATGGAGGCTGCCATATTGATTTTATGGAGGAAGCCATTGTGATTTGCAGTTAAACAGAGCTGTCATTTCAATGGATAAGAAATGTTGGGAAGGGTTTGGATTGCAACCACAGAAGTCAGCATGGACGAAGCCTAGTTTCTGAGCACTATTGTTTAAAGCTGCATTAAAATTCTGGGTTAGAACCTACTTTTGGATTCCTGGAGCAGGTAGGGCAGTTGCAGAGGTGCTAAGTACATTGAGTACTAGCACAGAACTTTGATTGGACAACAGGTGCATTCTCATTGTGCCAACTCCAAAAATACATAAAAGGTATGTTATCTCATGATAGGTGTTGAGTTGCAGATGCTAAACTGATCTTCTCCTTCATTGCAGTGGCCAAAAAGCAAAAGCCAGAAAAGACATTGCTCCGTCGGTGGCTGCTTCCTTCCTCCAAGTTGCAACAGCGGATAAATAGAGGTACTCTTGGATTTCATTTGGCCATACCGTCAGAAACAGATAAGAAGGTTTTTGTATTCTGGGCCTGCTAATAGATGCTGGACAGTAATCCAATCTGCACAGAAATGCCATTTTTCCGTCAAACAAATCATTCCATAAAATGACACCTTCGTTTCACATAAACAAAAACGCGCCCTTACCTGTGGATTGGCACCATACCTGTTGATGTGCATGGATCCAAACCTGATTGATGAATGAAGAATCATGGCTGCTGACAGGGATTAAAACAGCAAGGGCCCTTTGTCGTGTCATCATCCATGGATGCTGAAGGGTTCCATTATGACAGGCTCAGTGTTTTCCGTCTTTTGAAATTTTCATGGAGGCTGCCATGTTGGTTTTTTGGAGGCAGCCATTTTGATTTGCAGTTTAAAAGAGCTGTCATTTCAATGGATAAGAAATGTTGGGAAGGGTTTGGATTGCAACCACAGAAGTCAGCATGGACGAAGCCTAGTTTCTGAGCACTATTGTTTAAAGCTGCATTAAAATACTGGGTTAGAACCTACTTTTGGATTCCTGGAGCATGTAGGGCAGTTGCAGAGGTGCTAAGTACATTGAGTACTAGCACAGAACTTTGATTGGACAACAGGTGCATTCTAATTTTGCCAGCTACAAAAATACATAAAAGATATGGTATCTCATGAGAGGTGTTGAGTTGCAGATGCTAAACTGATCTGCACCTTCATTGTAGTGGCCAAAAAGCAAAAGCCAGAAAAGACATTGCTCCGTCGGTGACTGCTTCCTTCCCCCATGTTGCAACAGGGGGCAAAGAGGGGTACTCTCGAAGTTCATATGGCCATACCGTCAGAAATAGATAAGAAGGTTTTTGTGTTTTGGGCCTGCTATTAGTCGCTGGACAGTATTCCAATCTGCACAGAAATGCCATTTTTCCGTCAAACAAATCTTTCATAAACTGACACCTTCGTTTGACACAAACAAAAACGCGCCCTTACCTGTGGATTGGCACCATACCTGTTGATGTGCATGGATCCACACCTGATTGAAGAATGAAGAATCATGGCTGCTGCCATGGATTAAAACAGCAAGGGCCCTTTGTGGTGTCATCATCCATGGATGCTGAAGGGTTCCATTATGACACGCTCAGTGTTTTCGTCTATTGAAATTTTCATAGAGGCTGCCATATTGATTTTCTGGAAGCAGCCATTGTGATTTGCAGTTAAACAGAGCTGTCATTTCAATGGATAAGAAATGTTGGGAAGGGTTTGGATTGCAACCACAGAAGTCAGCATGGACGAAGCCTAGACTCTGAGCACTATTGTTTAAAGCTGCATTAAAATTCTGGGTTAGAACCTACTTTTGGATTCCTGGAGCAGGTAGGGCAGTTGCAGAGGTGCTAAGTACATTGAGTACTAGCACAGAACTTTGATTGGACAACAGGTGCATTCTCATTGTGCCAACTCCAAAAATACATAAAAGGTATGTTATCTCATGATAGGTGTTGAGTTGCAGATGCTAAACTGATCTTCTCCTTCATTGCAGTGGCCAAAAAGCATAAGCCAGAAAAGACATTGCTCCGTCGGTGACTGCTTCCTTCCCCCATGTTGCAACAGGGGGCAAAGAGAGGTACTCTTGAAGTTCATATGTCCATACCGTCAGAAATAGATAAGAAGGTTTTTGTGTTTTGGGCATGCTAATAGTCGCTGGACAGTATTCCAATCTGCACAGAAATGCCATTTTTCCGTCAAACAAATCTTTCCATAAACTGACACCTTTGTTTGACACAAACAAAAACGCGTCCTTACCTATGGATTGGCACAATACCTGTTGATGTACCTGGATCCACACCTTAATGAAGAATGAAGAATCATGGCTGCTGCCAGGGATTAAAACAGAAAGGGCCCTTTGTGGTGTCATCATCCATGGATGCTGAAGGGTTCCAATATGACAGGCTCAGTGTTTTCCGTCTATTGAAATTTTCATGGAGGCTGCCTTATTGAGTTTCTGGAGGCAGCCATTGTGATTTGCAGTTAAACAGAGCTGTCATTTCAATGGATAAGAAATGTTTGGAAGGGTTTGGATTGCAACCACAGAAGTCAGCATGGACGAAGCCTAGTCTCTGAGCACTATTGTTTAAAGCTGCATTAAAATTCTGGGTTAGAACCTACTTTTGGATTCCTGGAGCAGGTAGGGCAGTTGCAGAGGTGCTAAGTACATTGAGTACTAGCACAGAACTTTGATTGGACAACAGGTGCATTCTCATTGTGCCAACTCCAAAAATACATAAAAGGTATGTTATCTCATGATAGGTGTTGAGTTGCAGATGCTAAACTGATCTTCTCCTTCATTGCAGTGTCCAAAAAGCAAAAGCCAGAAAAGACATTGCTCCGTCGGTGACTGCTTCCTTCCCCCATGTTGCAACAGGGGGCAAAGAGAGGTACTCTTGAAGTTCATATGGCCATACCGTCAGAAATAGATAAGAAGGTTTTTGTGTTTTGGGCCTGCTAATAGTCGCTGGACAGTATTCCAATCTGCACAGAAATGCCATTTTTCCGTCAAACAAATCTTTCCATAAACTGACACCTTCGTTTGACACAAACAAAAACGCGCCCTTACCTATGGATTGGCACCATACCTGTTGATGTGCATGGATCCACACCTGATTGAAGAATGAAGAATCATGGCTGCTGCCAGGGATTAAAACAGCAAGGGCCCTTTGTCGTGTCATCATCCATGGATGCTGAAGGGTTCCATTATGACACGCTCAGTGTTTCCGTCTATTGAAATTTTCATGGAGGCTGCCATATTGAGTTTCTGGAGGCAGCCATTGTGATTTGCAGTTAAACAGAGCTGTCATTTCAATGGATAAGAAATGTTGGGAAGGGTTTGGATTTCAACCACAGAAGTCAGCATGGACGAAGCCTAGTCTCTGAGCACTATTGTTTAAAGCTGCATTAAAATTCTGGGTTAGAACCTACTTTTGGATTCCTGGAGCAGGTAGGGCAGTTGCAGAGGTGCTAAGTACATTGAGTACTAGCACAGAACTTTGATTGGACAACAGGTGCATTCTCATTGTGCCAACTCCAAAAATACATAAAAGGTATGTTATCTCATGATAGGTGTTGAGTTGCAGATGCTAAACTGATCTTCTCCTTCATTGCAGTGGCCAAAAAGCAAAAGCCAGAAAAGACATTGCTCCGTCAGTGACTGCTTCCTTCCCCCATGTTGCAACAGGGGGCAAAGAGGGTACTCTCGAAGTTCATATGGCCATACCGTCAGAAATAGATAAGAAGGTTTTTGTGTTTTGGGCCTGCTAATAGTCGCTGGACAGTATTCCAATCTGCACAGAAATGCAATTTTTCCGTCAAACAAATCTTTCATAAACTGACACCTTCGTTTGACACAAACAAAAACGCGCCCTTACCTATGGATTGGCACCATACCTGTTGATGTGCATGGATCCACACCTGATTGAAGAATGAAGAATCATGGCTGCTGCCAGGGATTAAAACAGCAAGGGCCCTTTGTGGTGTCATCATCCATGGATGCTGAAGGGTTCCATTATGACACGCTCAGTGTTTCCGTCTATTGAAATTTTCATGGAGGCTGCCATATTGAGTTTCTGGAGGCAGCCATTGTGATTTGCAGTTAAACAGAGCTGTCATTTCAATGGATAAGAAATGTTGGGAAGGGTTTGGATTGCAACCACAGAAGTCAGCATGGACGAAGCCTAGTCTCTGAGCACTATTGTTTAAAGCTGCATTAAAATTCTGGGTTAGAACCTACTTTTGGATTCCTGGAGCAGGTAGGGCAGTTGCAGAGGTGCTAAGTAGATTGAGTACTAGCACAGAACTTTGATTGGACAACAGGTGCATTCTCATTGTGCCAACTCCAAAAATACATAAAAGGTATGTTATCTCATGATAGGTGTTGAGTTGCAGATGCTAAACTGATCTTCTCCTTCATTGCAGTGTCCAAAAAGCAAAAGCCAGAAAAGACATTGGTCCGTCTGTGACTGCTTTCTTTCCCCATGTTGCAACAGGGGGCAAAGAGAGGTACTCTTGAAGTTCATATGGCCATACCGTCAGAAATAGATAAGAAGGTTTTTGTGTTTTGGGCCTGCTAATAGTCGCTGGACAGTATTCCAATCTGCACAGAAATGCCATTTTTCCGTCAAACAAATCTTTCCATAAACTGACACCTTTGTTTGACACAAACAAAAACGCGCCCTTACCTATGGATTGGCACAATACCTGTTGATGTGCATGGATCCACACCTGATTGAAGAATGAAGAATCATGGCTGCTGCCAGGGATTAAAACAGCAAGGGCCCTTTGTGGTGTCATCATCCATGGATGCTGAAGGGTTCCATTATGACACGCTCATTTTTCCGTCTATTGAAATTTTCATGGAGGCTGCCATATTGAGTTTCTGGAGGCAGCCATTGTGATTTGCAGTTAAACAGAGCTGTCATTTCAATGGATAAGAAATGTTGGGAAGGGTTTGGATTGCAACCACAGAAGTCAGCATGGACGAAGCCTAGTCTCTGAGCACTATTGTTTAAAGCTGCATTAAAATTCTGGGTTAGAACCTACTTTTGGATTCCTGGAGCAGGTAGGGCAGTTGCAGAGGTGCTAAGTACATTGAGTACTAGCACAGAACTTTGATTGGACAACAGGTGCATTCTCATTGTGCCAACTCCAAAAATACATAAAAGGTATGTTATCTCATGATAGGTGTTGAGTTGCAGATGCTAAACTGATCTTCTCCTTCATTGCAGTGGCCAAAAAGCAAAAGCCAGAAAAGACATTGCTCCGTCAGTGACTGCTTACTTCCCCCATGTTGCAACAGGGGGCAAAGAGGGGTACTCTCAAAGTTCATATGGCCATACCTTCAGAAATAGATAAGAAGGTTTTTGTGTTTTGGGCCTGCTAATAGTCGCTGGACAGTATTCCAATCTGCACAGAAATGCCATTTTTCCGTCAAACAAATCTTTCCATAAACTGACACCTTCGTTTGACACAAACAAAAACGCGCCCTTACCTGTGGATTGGCACCATACCTGTTGATGTGCATGGATCCACACCTGATTGAAGAATGAAGAATCATGGCTGCTGCCAGGGATTAAAACAGCAAGGGCCCTTTGTGGTGTCATCATCCATGGATGCTGAAGGGTTCCATTATGACACGCTCAGTGTTCCGTCTATTGAAATTTTTTATGGAGGCTGCCATATTGAGTTTCTGGAGGCAGCCATTGTGATTTGCAGTTAAACAGAGCTGTCATTTCAATGGATAAGAAATGTTGGGAAGGGTTTGGATTGCAACCACAGAAGTCAGCATGGACGAAGCCTAGTTTCTGAGCACTATTGTTTAAAGCTGCATTAAAATACTGGGTTAGAACCTACTTTTGGATTCCTGGAGCATGTAGGGCAGTTGCAGAGGTGCTAAGTACATTGAGTACTAGCACAGAACTTTGATTGGACAACAGGTGCATTCTCATTGTGCCACTACAAAAATACATAAAAGGTATGTTATCTCATGATAGGTGTTGAGTTGCAGATGCTAAACTGATCTTCTCCTTCATTGCAGTGGCCAAAAAGCAAAAGCCAGAAAAGACATTGCTCCGTCGGTGACTGCTTCCTTCCTCCATGTTGCAACAGGGGGCAAAGAGAGGTACTCTTGAAGTTCATATGGCCATACCGTCAGAAATAGATAAGAAGGTTTTTGTGTTTTGGGCCTGCTAATAGTCGCTGGACAGTATTCCAATCTGCACAGAAATGCCATTTTTCCGTCAAACAAATCTTTCCATAAACTGACACCTTCGTTTGACACAAACAAAAACGCGCCCTTACCTGTGGATTGGCACCATACCTGTTGATGTGCATGGATCCACACCTGATTGAAGAATGAAGAATCATGGCTGCTGCCAGGGATTAAAACAGCAAGGGCCCTTTGTGGTGTCATCATCCATGGATGCTGAAGGGTTCCATTATGACACGCTCAGTGTTCCGTCTATTGAAATTTTCATGGAGGCTGCCATATTGAGTTTCTGGAGGCAGCCATTGTGATTTGCAGTTAAACAGAGCTGTCATTTCAATGGATAAGAAATGTTGGGAAGGGTTTGGATTGCAACCACAGAAGTCAGCATGGACGAAGCCTAGTTTCTGAGCACTATTGTTTAAAGCTGCATTAAAATACTGGGTTAGAACCTACTTTTGGATTCCTGGAGCAGGTAGGGCAGTTGCAGAGGTGCTAAGTACATTGAGTACTAGCACAGAACTTTGATTGGACAACAGGTGCATTCTCATTGTGCCAACTCCAAAAATACATAAAAGGTATGGTATCTCATGATAGGTGTTGAGTTGCAGATGCTAAACTGATCTTCTCCTTCATTGCAGTGTCCAAAAAGCAAAAGCCAGAAAAGACATTGCTCCGTCAGTGACTGCTTACTTTCCCCATGTTGCAACAGGGGGCAAAGAGGGGTACTCTCAAGAAGGTTTCTGTGTTTTGGGCCTGCTAATAGTCGCTAGACAGTATTCCAATCTGCACAGAAATGCCATTTTTCCGTCAAACAAATCTTTCCATAAACTGACACCTTCGTTTGACACAAACAAAAACGCGCCCTTACCTATGGATTGGCACCATACCTGTTGATGTGCATGGATCCAAACCTGATTGATGAATGAAGAATCATGGCTGCTGACAGGGATTAAAACAGCAAGGGCCCTTTGTCGTGTCATCATCCATGGATGCTGAAGGGTTCCATTATGACAGGCTCAGTGTTTTCCGTCTATTGAAATTTTCATGGAGGCTGCCATATTGATTTTTTGGAGGCAGCCATTTTGATTTGCAGTTTAAAAGAGCTGTCATTTCAATGGATAAGAAATGTTGGGAAGGGTTTGGATTGCAACCACAGAAGTCAGCATGGACGAATCCTAGTTTCTGAGCACTATTTTTTAAAGCTACATTAAAATACTGGGTTAGAACCTACTTTTGGATTCCTGGAGCAAGTAGGGCAGTTGCAGAGGTGCTAAGTACATTGAGTACTAGCACAGAACTTTGATTGGACAACAGGCACATTCTAATTTTGCCAGCTACAAAAATCCATAAAAGATATGGTATCTCATGAGAGGTGGTGAGTTGCAGACGCTAAACTGAGCTGCACCTTCATTGTAGTGGCCAAAAAGAAAAAGCCAGAAAAGACATTGCTCCGTCGGTGACTGCTTCCTTCCCCCATGTTGCAGCAGGGGCAAATAGGGGTACTCTCGAAGTTCATATGGCCATACCGTCAGAAATAGATAAGAAGGTTTTTGTGTTTTGGGCCTGCTAATAGTCGCTGGACAGTATTCTAATTCGCACAGAAATGCCATTTATCCATCAAACAAATCTTTTCATAAACTGACACCTTCGTTTGACACAAACAAAAACGCGCCCTTACCTGTGGATTGGCACCATACCTGTTGATGTGCATGGATCCACACCTGATTGAAGAATGAAGAATCATGGCTGCTGCCATGGATTAAAACAGCAAGGGCCCTTTGTGGTGTCATCATCCATGGATGCTGAAAGGTTCCATTATGACACGCTCAGTGTTTTGTCTATTGAAATTTTCATAGAGGATGCCATATTGATTTTCTGAAAGCAGCCATTGTGATTTGCAGTTAAACAGAGCTGTCATTTCAATGGATAAGAAATGTTGGGAAGGGTTTGGATTGCAACCACAGAAGTCAGCATGGACGAAGCCTAGTCTCTGAGCACTATTGTTTAAAGCTGCATTAAAATTCTGGGTTAGAACCTACTTTTGGATTCCTGGAGCAGGTAGGGCAGTTGCAGAGGTGCTAAGTACATTGAGTACTAGCACAGAACTTTGATTGGACAACAGGTGCATTCTCATTGTGCCAACTCCAAAAATACATAAAAGGTATGTTATCTCATGATAGGTGTTGAGTTGCAGATGCTAAACTGATCTTCTCCTTCATTGTAGTGGCCAAAAAGCATAAGCCAGAAAAGACATTGCTCCGTCGGTGACTGCTTCCTTCCCCCATGTTGCAACAGGGGGCAAAGAGAGGTACTCTTGAAGTTCATATGTCCATACCGTCAGAAATAGATAAGAAGGTTTTTGTGTTTTGGGCCTGCTAATAGTCGCTGGACAGTATTCCAATCTGCACAGAAATGCCATTTTTCCGTCAAACAAATCTTTCCATAAACTGACACCTTTGTTTGACACAAACAAAAACGCGTCCTTACCTATGGATTGGCACAATACCTGTTGATGTACCTGGATCCACACCTTAATGAAGAATGAAGAATCATGGCTGCTGCCAGGGATTAAAACAGCAAGGGCCCTTTGTGGTGTCATCATCCATGGATGCTGAAGGGTTCCATTATGACACGCTCAGTTTTCCGTCTATTGAAATTTTCATGGAGGCTGCCATATTGAGTTTCTGGAGGCAGCCATTGTGATTTGCAGTTAAACAGAGCTGTCATTTCAATGGATAAGAAATGTTTGGAAGGGTTTGGATTGCAACCACAGAAGTCAGCATGGACGAAGCCTAGTCTCTGAGCACTATTGTTTAAAGCTGCATTAAAATTCTGGGTTAGAACCTACTTTTGGATTCCTGGAGCAGGTAGGGCAGTTGCAGAGGTGCTAAGTACATTGAGTACTAGCACAGAACTTTGATTGGACAACAGGCGCATTCTAATTTTGCCAGCTACAAAAATCCATAAAAGATATGGTATCTCATGAGAGGTGGTGAGTTGCAGACGCTAAACTGATCTTCTCCTTCATTGCAGTGGCCAAAAAGCAAGAAGCCAGAAAAGACATTGCTCCGTCGGTGACTGCTTCCTTCCTCCATGTTGCAACAGGGGCTAAATAGAGGTACTCTTGAAGTTCATTTGTCCATACCGTCAGAAACAGATAAGAAGGTTTCTGTGTTTTGGGCCTGCTAATAGTCGCTGGACAGTATTCCAATCTGCACAGAAATGCCATTTTTCCGTCAAACAAATCTTTCCATAAACTGACACCTTCGTTTGACACAAACAAAAACGCGCCCTTACCTGTGGATTGGCACCATACCTGTTGATGTGCATGGATCCACACCTGATTGAAGAATGAAGAATCATGGCTGCTGCCATGGATTAAAACAGCAAGGGCCCTTTGTGGTGTCATCATCCATGGATGCTGAAGGGTTCCATTATGACACGCTCAGTGTTCCGTCTATTGAAATTTTCATGGAGGCTGCCATATTGAGTTTCTGGAGGCAGCCATTGTGATTTGCAGTTAAACAGAGCTGTCATTTCAATGGATAAGAAATGTTTGGAAGGGTTTGGATTGCAACCACAGAAGTCAGCATGGACGAAGCCTAGTCTCTGAGCACTATTGTTTAAAGCTGCATTAAAATTCTGGGTTAGAACCTACTTTTGGATTCCTGGAGCAGGTAGGGCAGTTGCAGAGGTGCTAAGTAGATTGAGTACTAGCACAGAACTTTGATTGGACAACAGGTGCATTCTCATTGTGCCAACTCCAAAAATACATAAAAGGTATGTTATCTCATGATAGGTGTTGAGTTGCAGATGCTAAACTGATCTTCTCCTTCATTGCAGTGGCCAAAAAGCAAAAGCCAGAAAAGACATTGCTCCGTCAGTGACTGCTTACTTCCCCCATGTTGCAACAGGGGGCAAAGAGGGGTACTCTCAAAGTTCATATGGCCATACCGTCAGAAATAGATAAGAAGGTTTTTGTGTTTTGGGCCTGCTATTAGTCGCTGGACAGTATTCCAATCTGCACAGAAATGCAATTTTTCCGTCAAACAAATCTTTCATAAACTGACACCTTCGTTTGACACAAACAAAAACGCGCCCTTACCTATGGATTGGCACCATACCTGTTGATGTGCATGGATCCACACCTGATTGAAGAATGAAGAATCATGGCTGCTGCCAGGGATTAAAACAGCAAGGGCCCTTTGTGGTGTCATCATCCATGGATGCTGAAGGGTTCCATTATGACACGCTCAGTGTTCCGTCTATTGAAATTTTCATGGAGGCTGCCATATTGAGTTTCTGGAGGCAGCCATTGTGATTTGCAGTTAAACAGAGCTGTCATTTCAATGGATAAGAAATGTTGGGAAGGGTTTGGATTGCAACCACAGAAGTCAGCATGGACGAAGCCTAGTTTCTGAGCACTATTGTTTAAAGCTGCATTAAAATACTGGTTAGAACCTACTTTTGGATTCCTGGAGCAGGTAGGGCAGTTGCAGAGGTGCTAAGTACATTGAGTACTAGCACAGAACTTTGATTGGACAACAGGTGCATTCTCATTGTGCCAACTCCAAAATTACATAAAAGGTATGTTATCTCATGATAGGTGTTGAGTTGCAGATGCTAAACTGATCTTCTCCTTCATTGCAGTGTCCAAAAAGCAAAAGCCAGAAAAGACATTGCTCCGTCAGTGACTGCTTACTTCCCCATGTTGCAACAGGGGGCAAAGAGGGGTACTCTCAAAGTTCATATGGCCATACCTTCAGAAATAGATAAGAAGGTTTTTGTGTTTTGGGCCTGCTATTAGTCGCTGGACAGTATTCCAATCTGCACAGAAATGCAATTTTTCCGTCAAACAAATCTTTATATAAACTGACACCTTCGTTTGACACAAACAAAAACGCGCCCTTACCTGTGGATTGGCACCATACCTGTTGATGTGCATGGATCCACACCTGATTGAAGAATGAAGAATCATGGCTGCTGCCAGGGATTAAAACAGCAAGGGCCCTTTGTGGTGTCATCATCCATGGATGCTGAAGGGTTCCATTATGACACGCTCAGTGTTTCCGTCTATTGAAATTTTCATGGAGGCTGCCATATTGATTTTCTGGAGGCAGCCATTGTGATTTGCAGTTAAACAGAGCTGTCATTTCAATGGATAAGAAATGTTGGGAAGGGTTTGGATTGCAACCACAGAAGTCAGCATGGACGAAGCCTAGTTTCTGAGCACTATTGTTTAAAGCTGCATTAAAATACTGGGTTAGAACCTACTTTTGGATTCCTGGAGCAGGTAGGGCAGTTGCAGAGGTGCTAAGTACATTGAGTACTAGCACAGAACTTTGATTGGACAACAGGTGCATTCTCATTGTGCCAGCTCCAAAAATACATAAAAGGTATGGTATCTCATGAGAGGTGTTGAGTTGCAGATGCTAAACTGATCTTCTCCTTCATTGCAGTGGCCAAAAAGCAAAAGCCAGAAAAGACATTGCTCCGTCGGTGACTGCTTCCTTCCCCATGTTGCAACAGGGGGCAAAGAGGGGTACTCTCGAAGTTCATATGGCCATACCGTCAGAAATAGATAAGAAGGTTTTTGTGTTTTGGGCCTGCTAATAGATGCTGGACAGTAATCCAATCTGCACAGAAATGCCATTTTTCCGTCAAACAAATCTTTCCATAAAATGACACCTTCGTTTCACATAAACAAAAACGCGCCCTTACCTGTGGATTGGCACCATACCTGTTGATGTGCATGGATCCAAACCTGATTGATGAATGAAGAATCATGGCTGCTGCCAGGGATTAAAACAGCAAGGGCCCTTTGTGGTGTCATCATCCATGGATGCTGAAGGGTTCCATTATGACACGCTCAGTGTTCCGTCTATTGAAATTTTCATGGAGGTTGCCATATTGATTTTCTGGAGGCAGCCATTGTGATTTGCAGTTAAACAGAGCTGTCATTTCAATGGATAAGAAATGTTGGGAAGGGTTTGGATTGCAACCACAGAAGTCAGCATGGACGAAGCCTAGTTTCTGAGCACTGTTAATTAAAGCTGCATTAAAATACTGGGTTAGAACCTACTTTTGGATTCCTGGAGCAGGTAGGGCAGTTGCAGAGGTGCTAAGTACATTGAGTACTAGCACAGAACTTTGATTGGACAACAGGCACATTCTAATTTTGCCAGCTACAAAAATCCATAAAAGATATGGTATCTCATGAGAGGTGGTGAGTTGCAGACGCTAAACTGAGCTGCACCTTCATTGTAGTGGCCAAAAAGAAAAAGCCAGAAAAGACATTGCTCCGTCGGTGACTGCTTCCTTCCCCCATGTTGCAACAGGGGGCAAAGAGGGGTACTCTCAAAGTTCATATGGCCATACCGTCAGAAACAGATAAGAAGGTTTTGTGTTTTGGGCCTGCTAATAGTCGCTGGACAGTATTCTAATTTGCACAGAAATGCCATTTATCCGTCAAACAAATCTTTTCATAAACTGACACCTTCGTTTGACACAAACAAAAACGCGCCCTTACCTGTGGATTGGCACCATACCTGTTGATGTGCATGGATCCACACCTGGTTGTAGAATGAAGAATCATGGCTGCTGCCATGGATTAAAACAGCAAGGGCCCTATGTGGTGTCATCATCCAAGGATGCTGAAGGGTTCCATTATGACACGCTCAGTGTTCTGTCTATTGAAATTTTCATGGAGGCTGCCATATTGATTTTCTGAAAGCAGCCATTGTGATTTGCAGTTAAACAGCTGTAATTTCAATGGATAAGAAATGTTGGGAAGGGTTTGGATTGCAACCACAGAAGTCAGCATGGACGAAGCCTAGTCTCTGAGCACTATTGTTTAAAGCTGCATTCAAATTCTGGGTTAGAACCTACTTTTGGATTCCTGGAGCAGGTAGGGCAGTTGCAGAGGTGCTAAGTACATTGAGTACTAGCACAGAACTTTGATTGGACAACAGGTGCATTCTCATTGTGCCAACTCCAAAAATACATAAAAGGTATGTTATCTCATGATAGGTGTTTAGTTGCAGATGCTAAACTGGTCTGCACCTTCATTGTAGTGGCCAAAAAGCAAAAGCCAGAAAAGACATTGCTCCGTTGGTGTCTGCTTCCTTCCCCCTGTTGCAACATGGGGGAAAGAGAGGTACTCTTGAAGTTCATATGGCCATACCGTCAGAAATAGATAAAAAGGTTTTTGTGTTTTGGGCCTGCTAATAGTCGCTGGACAGTATTCCAATCTGCACAGAAATGCCATTTTTTCGTCAAACAAATCTTTCCATAAACTGACACCTTCGTTTGACACAAACAAAAACGCGCCCTTACCTATGGATTGGCACCATACCTGTTGATGTGCATGGATCCACACCTGATTGAAGAATGAAGAATCATGGCTGCTGCCAGGGATTAAAACAGCAAGGGCCCTTTGTGGTGTCATCATCCATGGATGCTGAAGGGTTCCATTATGACACGCTCAGTTTTTCCGTCCATTGAAATTTTCATGGAGGCTGCCTTATTGAGTTTCTGGAGGCAGCCATTGTGATTTGCAGTTAAACAGAGCTGTCATTTCAATGGATAAGAAATGTTGGGAAGGGTTGGATTGCAACCACAGAAGTCAGCATGGACGAAGCCTAGTTTCTGAGCACTATTGTTTAAAGCTGCATTCAAATTCTGGGTTAGAACCTACTTTTGGATTCCTGGAGCAGGTAGGGCAGTTGCAGAGGTGCTAAGTACATTGAGTACTAGCACAGAACTTTGTTTGGACAACAGGTGCATTCTCATTGTGCCAACTCCAAAAATACAAAAAAGGTATGTTATCTCATGATAGGTGTTTAGTTGCAGATGCTAAACTGATCTGCACCTTCATTGCAGTGGCCAAAAAGCAAAAGCCAGAAAAGACATTGCTCCGTTGGTGTCTGCTTCCTTCCCCAATGTTGCAACAGGGGGCAAAGAGTGGTACTCTCGAAGTTCATATGGCCATACCGTCAGAAATAGATAAGAAGGTTTTTGTGTTTTGGGCCTGCTAATAGTCGCTGGACAGTATTCCAATCTGCACAGAAATGCCATTTATCCGTCAAACAAATCATTTCATAAACTGACACCTTCGTTTGACACAAACAAAAACGCGCCCTTACCTGTGGATTGGCACCATACCTGTTGATGTGCATGGATCCACACCTGGTTGTAGAATGAAGAATCATGGCTGCTGCCAGGGATTAAAACAGCAAGGGCCCTTTGTGGTGTCATCATCCAAGGATGCTGAAGGGTTCCATTATGACACGCTCAGTGTTCCGTCTATTGAAATTTTCATGGAGGCTGCCATATTGATTTTCTGGAGGCAGCCATTGTGATTTGCAGTTAAACAGAGCTGTCATTTCAATGGATCAGAAATGTTGGGAAGGGTTGGATTGCAACCACAGAAGTCAGCATGGACGAAGCCTAGTTTCTGAGCACTATTGTTTAAAGCTGCATTCAAATTCTGGGTTAGAACCTACTTTTGGATTCCTGGAGCAGGTAGGGCAGTTGCAGAGGTGCTAAGTACATTGAGTACTAGCACAGAACTTTGATTGGACAACAGGTGCATTCTCATTGTGCCAACTCCAAAAATACATAAAAGGTATGTTATCTCATGATAGGTGTTGAGTTGCAGATGCTAAACTGATATTCTCCTTCATTGCAGTGGCCAAAAAGCATAAGCCAGAAAAGACATTGCTCCGTCGGTGACTGCTTCCTTCCCCATGTTGCAACAGGGGGCAAAGAGAGGTACTCTTGAAGTTCATATGGCCATACCGTCAGAAATAGATAAGAAGGTTTTTGTGTTTTGGGCCTGCTAATAGTCGCTGGACAGTATTCCAATCTGCTTAGAAATGCCATTTTTCCGTCAAACAAATCTTTCCATAAACTGACACCTTTGTTTGACACAAACAAAAACGCGTCCTTACCTATGGATTGGCACAATAACTGTTGATGTACCTGGATCCACACCTTAATGAAGAATGAAGAATCATGGCTGCTGACAGGGATTAAAACAGCAAGGGCCCTTTGTCGTGTCATCATCCATGGATGCTGAAGGGTTCCATTATGACAAGCTCAGTTTTCCGTCTATTGAAATTTTTTATGGAGGCTGCCATATTGAGTTTCTGGAGGCAGCCATTGTGATTTGCAGTTAAACAGAGCTGTCATTTCAATGGATAAGAAATGTTTGGAAGGGTTTGGATTGCAACCACAGAAGTCAGCATGGACGAAGCCTAGTCTCTGAGCACTATTGTTTAAAGCTGCATTAAAATTCTGGGTTAGAACCTACTTTTGTATTCCTGGAGCAGGTAGAGCAGTTGCAGAGGTGCCAAAGGAGATTGAGTCCTAGCACAGAACTTTGATTGGACAACAGGTGCATTCTCATTGTGCCAACTCCAAAAATACATAAAAGGTATGTTATCTCATGATAGGTGTTGAGTTGCAGATGCTAAACTGATATTCTCCTTCATTGCAGTGGCCAAAAAGCATAAGCCAGAAAAGACATTGCTCCGTCAGTGACTGCTTACTTCCCCCCTGTTGCAACAGGGGGCAAAGAGGGTACTCTCAAGTTCATATGGCCATACCGTCAGAAATAGATAAGAAGGTTTTTGTGTTTTGGGCCTGCTAATAGTCGCTGGACAGTATTCCAATCTGCACAGAAATGCCATTTTTCCGTCAAACAAATCTTTCCATAAACTGACACCTTCGTTTGACACAAACAAAAACGCGCCCTTACCTATGGATTGGCACCATACCTGTTGATGTGCATGGATCCACACCTGATTGAAGAATGAAGAATCATGGCTGCTGCCAGGGATTAAAACAGCAAGGGCCCTTTGTGGTGTCATCATCCATGGATGCTGAAGGGTTCCATTATGACACGCTCAGTGTTCCGTCTATTGAAATTTTCATGGAGGCTGCCATATTGAGTTTCTGGAGGCAGCCATTGTGATTTGCAGTTAAACAGAGCTGTCATTTCAATGGATAAGAAATGTTGGGAAGGGTTTGGATTGCAACCACAGAAGTCAGCATGGACGAAGCCTAGTTTCTGAGCACTATTGTTTAAAGCTGCATTAAAATACTGGGTTAGAACCTACTTTTGGATTCCTGGAGCATGTAGGGCAGTTGCAGAGGTGCTAAGTACATTGAGTACTAGCACAGAACTTTGATTGGACAACAGGTGCATTCTCATTGTGCCAACTCCAAAATTACATAAAAGGTATGTTATCTCATGATAGGTGTTGAGTTGCAGATGCTAAACTGATCTTCTCCTTCATTGCAGTGTCCAAAAAGCAAAAGCCAGAAAAGACATTGCTCCGTCAGTGACTGCTTACTTTGCCCCCTGTTGCAACATGGGGAAAGAGGGGTACTCTCAAAGTTCATATGGCCATACCTTCAGAAATAGATAAGAAGGTTTTTGTGTTTTGGGCCTGCTATTAGTCGCTGGACAGTATTCCAATCTGCACAGAAATGCAATTTTTCCGTCAAACAAATCTTTATATAAACTGACACCTTCGTTTGATACAAACAAAAACGCGCCCTTACCTATGGATTGGCACCATACCTGTTGATGTGCATGGATCCACACCTGATGGAAGAATGAAGAATCATGGCTGCTGCCAGGGATTAAAACAGCAAGGGCCCTTTGTGGTGTCAAAATCCATGGATGCTGAAGGGTTCCATTATGACACGCTCAGTGTTCCGTCTATTGAAATTTTCATGGAGGTTGCCATATTGATTTTCTGGAGGCAGCCATTGTGATTTGCAGTTAAACAGAGCTGTCATTTCAATGGATAAAAAATGTTGGGAAGGGTTTGGATTGCAACCACAGAAGTCGGCATGGACGAAGCCTAGTTTCTGAGCACTATTGTTTAAAGCTGCATTAAAATACTGGGTTAGAACCTACTTTTGGATTCCTGGAGCAGGTAGGGCAGTTGCAGAGGTGCTAAGTACATTGAGTACTAGCACAGAACTTTGATTGGACAACAGGCGCATTCTAATTTTGCCAGCTACAAAAATCCATAAAAGATATGGTATCTCATGAGAGGTGGTGAGTTGCAGATGCTAAACTGATCTTCTCCTTCATTGCAGTGTCCAAAAAGCAAAAGCCAGAAAAGACATTGCTCCGTCGGTGACTGCTTCCTTCCTCCATGTTGCAACAGGGGCAAATAGAGGTACTCTTGAAGTTCATATGGCCATACCGTCAGAAATAGATAAGAAGGTTTTTGTGTTTTGGGCCTGCTAATAGTCGCTGGACAGTATTCCAATCTGCACAGAAATGCAATTTTTCCGTCAAACAAATCTTTCCATAAACTGACACCTTCGTTTCACATAAACAAAAACGCGCCCTTACCTGTGGATTGGCACCATACCTGTTGATGTGCATGGATCCAAACCTGATTGATGAATGAAGAATCATGGCTGCTGACAGGGATTAAAACAGCAAGGGCCCTTTGTCGTGTCATCATCCATGGATGCTGAAGGGTTCCATTATGACAGGCTCAGTGTTTTCCGTCTATTGAAATTTTCATGGAGGCTGCCATATTGATTTTTTGGAGGCAGCCATTTTGATTTGCAGTTTAAAAGAGCTGTCATTTCAATGGATAAGAAATGTTGGGAAGGGTTTGGATTGCAACCACAGAAGTCAGCATGGACGAAGCCTAGTTTCTGAGCACTATTGTTTAAAGCTACATTAAAATACTGGGTTAGAACCTACTTTTGGATTCCTGGAGCAGTAGGGCAGTTGCAGAGGTGCTAAGTACATTGAGTACTAGCACAGAACTTTGATTGGACAACAGGCACATTCTAATTTTGCCAGCTACAAAAATCCATAAAAGATATGGTATCTCATGAGAGGTGGTGAGTTGCAGATGCTAAACTGATCTGCACCTTCATTGTAGTGGCCAAAAAGCAAAAGCCAGAAAAGACATTGCTCCGTCGGTGACTGCTTCCTTCCCCCATGTTGCAACAGGGGCAAATAGGGGTACTCTTGAAGTTTATATTTCCATACCGTCAGAAACAGATAAGAAGGTTTCTGTGTTTTGGGCCTGCTAATAGTCTCTGGACAGTATTCTAATTTGCACAGAAATGCCATTTTTTTGTCAAACAAATCTTTCCATAAACTGACACCTTCGTTTGACACAAACAAAAACACGCCCTTACCTGTGGATTGGCACCATACCTGTTGATGTGCATGGATCCACACCTGATTGAAGAATGAAGAATCATGGCTGCTGCCATGGATTAAAACAGCAAGGGCCCTTTGTGG
This sequence comes from Bufo bufo, assembly GCF_905171765.1. Taxonomy (NCBI): domain Eukaryota; kingdom Metazoa; phylum Chordata; class Amphibia; order Anura; family Bufonidae; genus Bufo; species Bufo bufo. The sequence continues at coordinate 74,245,262 of NC_053398.1, read as the reverse complement.
TGTCATCATCCATGGATGCTGAAGGGTTCCATTATGACACGCTCAGTGTTTCCGTCTATTGAAATTTTCATAGAGGATGCCATATTGATTTTCTGGAAGCAGCCATTGTGATTTGCAGTTAAACAGAGCTGTCATTTCAATGGATAAGAAATGTTGGGAAGGGTTTGGATTGCAACCACAGAAGTCAGCATGGACGAAGCCTAGACTCTGAGCACTATTGTGCATTAAAGCTGCATTAAAATTCTGGGTTAGAACCTACTTTTGGATTCCTGGAGCAGGTAGGGCAGTTGCAGAGGTGCTAAGTACATTGAGTACTAGCACAGAACTTTGATTGGACAACAGGTGCATTCTCATTGTGCCAACTCCAAAAATACATAAAAGGTATGTTATCTCATGATAGGTGTTGAGTTGCAGATGCTAAACTGATCTTCTCCTTCATTGCAGTGGCCAAAAAGCATAAGCCAGAAAAGAAATTGCTCCGTCGGTGACTGCTTCCTTCCCCCATGTTGCAACAGGGGGCAAAGAGAGGTACTCTTGAAGTTCATATGGCCATACCGTCAGAAATAGATAAAAAGGTTTTTGTGTTTTGGGCCTGCTAATAGTCGCTGGACAGTATTCCAATCTGCACAGAAATGCCATTTTTCAGTCAAACAAATCTTTCCATAAACTGACACCTTTGTTTGACACAAACAAAAACGCGTCCTTACCTATGGATTGGCACAATACCTGTTGATGTACCTGGATCCACACCTTAATGAAGAATGAAGAATCATGGCTGCTGCCAGGGATTAAAACAGAAAGGGCCCTTTGTGGTGTCATCATCCATGGATGCTGAAGGGTTCCATTATGACACGCTCAGTTTTCCGTCTATTGAAATTTTCATGGAGGCTGCCATATTGAGTTTCTGGAGGCAGCCATTGTGATTTGCAGTTAAACAGAGCTGTCATTTCAATGGATAAGAAATGTTTGGAAGGGTTTGGATTGCAACCACAGAAGTCAGCATGGACGAAGCCTAGTCTCTGAGCACTATTGTTTAAAGCTGCATTAAAATTCTGGGTTAGAACCTACTTTTGGATTCCTGGAGCAGGTAGGGCAGTTGCAGAGGTGCTAAGTACATTGAGTACTAGCACAGAACTTTGATTGGACAACAGGTGCATTCTCATTGTGCCAACTCCAAAAATACATAAAAGGTATGTTATCTCATGATAGGTGTTGAGTTGCAGATGCTAAACTGATATTCTCCTTCATTGCAGTGGCCAAAAAGCAAAAGCCAGAAAAGACATTGCTCCGTCAGTGACTGCTTACTTCCCAATGTTGCAGCAGGGGGCAAAGAGGGGTACTCTCAAAGTTCATATGGCCATACCTTCAGAAATAGATAAGAAGGTTTTTGTGTTTTGGGCCTGCTATTAGTCGCTGGACAGTATTCCAATCTGCACAGAAATGCAATTTTTCCGTCAAACAAATCTTTCCATAAACTGACACCTTCGTTTGACACAAACAAAAACACGCCCTTGCCTATGGATTGTCACTATACCTGTTGATGTGCATGGATCCATAAATGCTTGAAGAATGAAGAATCATGGCTGCTGCAAGGGATTAAAACAGCAAGGGCCCTTTGTCGTGTCATCATCCATGGATGCTGAAGGGTTCCATTATGACAATCTCAGTTTTCCGTCTATTGAAATTTTTTATGGAGGCTGCCATATTGAGTTTCTGGAGGCAGCCATTGTGATTTGCAGTTAAACAGAGCTGTCATTTCAATGGATAAGAAATGTTGGGAAGGGTTTGGATTGCAACCACAGAAGTCAGCATGGACGAAGCCTAGTCTCTGAGCACTATTGTGCCTTAAAGCTGCATTAAAATTCTGGGTTAGAACCTACTTTTGGATTCCTGGAGCAGGTAGGGCAGTTGCAGAGGTGCTAAGTACATTGAGTACTAGCACAGAACTTTGATTGGACAACAGGTGCATTCTCATTGTGCCAACTCCAAAAATACATAAAAGGTATGTTATCTCATGATAGGTGTTGAGTTGCAGATGCTAAACTGATCTTCTCCTTCATTGCAGTGTCCAAAAAGCAAAAGCCAGAAAAGACATTGCTCCGTCAGTGACTGCTTACTTTCCCCATGTTGCAACAGGGGGCAAAGAGGGGTACTCTCAAAGTTCATATGGCCATACCTTCAGAAATAGATAAGAAGGTTTTTGTGTTTTGGGCCTGCTATTAGTCGCTGGACAGTATTCCAATCTGCACAGAAATGCAATTTTTCCGTCAAACAAATCTTTATAAACTGACACCTTCGTTTGACACAAACAAAAACGCGCCCTTACCTATGGATTGGCACCATACCTGTTGATGTGCATGGATCCACACCTGATTGAAGAATGAAGAATCATGGCTGCTGCCAGGGATTAAAACAGCAAGGGCCCTTTGTGGTGTCATCATCCATGGATGCTGAAGGGTTCCATTATGACACGCTCAGTGTTCCGTCTATTGAAATTTTCATGGAGGCTGCCATATTGATTTTCTGGAGGAAGCCATTGTGATTTGCAGTTAAACAGAGCTGTCATTTCAATGGATAAGAAATGTTGGGAAGGGTTTGGATTGCAACCACAGAAGTCAGCATGGACGAAGCCTAGTTTCTGAGCACTATTGTTTAAAGCTGCATTAAAATACTGGGTTAGAACCTACTTTTGGATTCCTGGAGCATGTAGGGCAGTTGCAGAGGTGCTAAGTACATTGAGTACTAGCACAGAACTTTGATTGGACAACAGGTGCATTCTCATTGTGCCAACTCCAAAATTACATAAAAGGTATGTTATCTCATGATAGGTGTTGAGTTGCAGATGCTAAACTGATCTTCTCCTTCATTGCAGTGTCCAAAAAGCAAAAGCCAGAAAAGACATTGCTCCGTCAGTGACTGCTTACTTTCCCCATGTTGCAACAGGGGGCAAAGAGGGGTACTCTCAAAGTTCATATGGCCATACCTTCAGAAATAGATAAGAAGGTTTTTGTGTTTTGGGCCTGCTATTAGTCGCTGGACAGTATTCCAATCTGCACAGAAATGCCATTTTTCCGTCAAACAAATCTTTCCATAAAATGACACCTTCGTTTCACATAAACAAAAACGCGCCCTTACCTGTGGATTGGCACCATACCTGTTGATGTGCATGGATCCACACCTGATTGAAGAATGAAGAATCATGGCTGCTGCCAGGGATTAAAACAGCAAGGGCCCTTTGTGGTGTCATCATCCATGGATGCTGAAGGGTTCCATTATGACACGCTCAGTGTCCGTCTATTGAAATTTTCATGGAGGTTGCCATATTGATTTTCTGGAGGCAGCCATTGTGATTTGCAGTTAAACAGAGCTGTCATTTCAATGGATAAGAAATGTTGGGAAGGGTTTGGATTGCAACCACAGAAGTCAGCATGGACGAAGCCTAGTTTCTGAGCACTATTGTTTAAAGCTGCATTAAAATACTGGGTTAGAACCTACTTTTGGATTCCTGGAGCAGGTAGGGCAGTTGCAGAGGTGCTAAGTACATTGAGTACTAGCACAGAACTTTGATTGGACAACAGGCTCATTCTAATTTTGCCAGCTACAAAAATCCATAAAAGATATGGTATCTCATGAGAGGTGTTGAGTTGCAGATGCTAAACTGATCTGCACCTTCATTGCAGTGGCCAAAAAGCAAAAGCCAGAAAAGACATTGCTCCGTCGGTGACTGCTTCCTTCCCCCATGTTGCAACAGGGGGCAAAGAGAGGTACTCTCGAAGTTCATATGGCCATACCGTCAGAAACAGATAAGAAGGTTTTTGTATTCTGGGCCTGCTAATAGATGCTGGACAGTAATCCAATCTGCACAGAAATGCCATTTTTCCGTCAAACAAATCTTTCCATAAAATGACACCTTCGTTTCACATAAACAAAAACGCGCCCTTACCTGTGGATTGGCACCATACCTGTTGATGTGCATGGATCCAAACCTGATTGATGAATGAAGAATCATGGCTGCTGCCAGGGATTAAAACAGCAAGGGCCCTTTGTGGTGTCATCATCCATGGATGCTGAAGGGTTCCATTATGACAGGCTCAGTGTTTTCCGTCTATTGAAATTTTCATGGAGGCTGCCATATTGATTTTTTGGAGGCAGCCATTTTGATTTGCAGTTAAAAGAGCTGTCATTTCAATGGATAAGAAATGTTGGGAAGGGTTTGGATTGCAACCACAGAAGTCAGCATGGACGAAGCCTAGTTTCTGAGCACTATTTTTTAAAGCTACATTAAAATACTGGGTTAGAACCTACTTTTGGATTCCTGGAGCAGGTAGGGCAGTTGCAGAGGTGCTAAGTACATTGAGTACTAGCACAGAACTTTGATTGGACAACAGGCGCATTCTAATTTTGCCAGCTACAAAAATCCATAAAAGATATGGTATCTCATGAGAGGTGGTGAGTTGCAGACGCTAAACTGATCTGCACCTTCATTGTAGTGGCCAAAAAGCAAAAGCCAGAAAAGACATTGCTCCGTCGGTGACTGCTTCCTTCCCCCATGTTGCAACAGGGGGCAAATAGAGGGTACTCTCGAAGTTCATATGGCCATACCGTCAGAAATAGATAAGAAGGTTTTTGTGTTTTGGGCCTGCTAATAGTCGCTGGACAGTATTCTAATTTGCACAGAAATGCCATTTTTCCGTCAAACAAATCTTTTCATAAACTGACACCTTCGTTTGACACAAACAAAAACGCGCCCTTACCTGTGGATTGGCACCATACCTGTTGATGTGCATGGATCCACACCTGATTGAAGAATGAAGAATCATGGCTGCTGCCATGGATTAAAACAGCAAGGGCCCTTTGTGGTGTCATCATCCATGGATGCTGAAAGGTTCCATTATGACACGCTCAGTGTTTGTCTATTGAAATTTTCATAGAGGATGCCATATTGATTTTCTGGAAGCAGCCATTGTGATTTGCAGTTTAACAGAGCTGTCATTTCAATGGATAAGAAATGTTGGGAAGGGTTTGGATTGCAACCACAGAAGTCAGCATGGACGAAGCCTAGACTTTGAGCACTATTGTGCATTAAAGCTGCATTCAAATTCTGGGTTAGAACCTACTTTTGGATTCCTGGAGCAGGTAGGGCAGTTGCAGAGGTGCTAAGTACATTGAGTACTAGCACAGAACTTTGATTGGACAACAGGTGCATTCTCATTGTGCCAACTCCAAAAATACATAAAAGGTATGTTATCTCATGATAGGTGTTGAGTTGCAGATGCTAAACTGATCTTCTCCTTCATTGCAGTGGCCAAAAAGCATAAGCCAGAAAAGACATTGCTCCGTCGGTGACTGCTTCCTTCCCCCATGTTGCAACAGGGGGCAAAGAGAGGTACTCTTGAAGTTCATATGGCCATACCGTCAGAAATAGATAAGAAGGTTTTTGTGTTTTGGGCCTGCTAATAGTCGCTGGACAGTATTCCAATCTGCACAGAAATGCCATTTTTCCGTCAAACAAATCTTTCAACTGACACCTTTGTTTGACACAAACAAAAACGCGTCCTTACCTATGGATTGGCACAATACCTGTTGATGTACCTGGATCCACACCTTAATGAAGAATGAAGAATCATGGCTGCTGCAAGGGATTAAAACAGCAAGGGCCCTTTGTGGTGTCATCATCCATGGATGCTGAAGGGTTCCATTATGACACGCTCAGTGTTCCGTCTATTGAAATTTTCATGGAGGCTGCCATATTGAGTTTCTGGAGGCAGCCATTGTGATTTGCAGTTAAACAGAGCTGTCATTTCAATGGATAAGAAATGTTTGGAAGGGTTTGGATTGCAACCACAGAAGTCAGCATGGACGAAGCCTAGTCTCTGAGCACTATTGTTTAAAGCTGCATTAAAATTCTGGGTTAGAACCTACTTTTGGATTCCTGGAGCAGGTAGGGCAGTTGCAGAGGTGCTAAGTACATTGAGTACTAGCACAGAACTTTGATTGGACAACAGGTGCATTCTCATTGTGCCAACTCCAAAATTACATAAAAGGTATGTTATCTCATGATAGGTGTTGAGTTGCAGATGCTAAACTGATCTTCTCCTTCATTGCAGTGTCCAAAAAGCAAAAGCCAGAAAAGACATTGCTCCGTCAGTGACTGCTTACTTCCCCCATGTTGCAACAGGGGGCAAAGAGGGGTACTCTCAAAGTTCATATGGCCATACCTTCAGAAATAGATAAGAAGGTTTTTGTGTTTTGGGCCTGCTATTAGTCGCTGGACAGTATTCCAATCTGCACAGAAATGCAATTTTTCCGTCAAACAAATCTTTCCATAAACTGACACCTTCGTTTGACACAAACAAAAACGCGCCCTTACCTGTGGATTGGCACCATACCTGTTGATGTGCATGGATCCACACCTGATTGAAGAATGAAGAATCATGGCTGCTGCAAGGGATTAAAACAGCAAGGGCCCTTTGTGGTGTCATCATCCATGGATGCTGAAGGGTTCCATTATGACACGCTCAGTGTTCCGTCTATTGAAATTTTCATGGAGGCTGCCATATTGATTTTCTGGAGGCAGCCATTGTGATTTGCAGTTAAACAGAGCTGTCATTTCAATGGATAAGAAATGTTGGGAAGGGTTTGGATTGCAACCACAGAAGTCAGCATGGACGAAGCCTAGTTTCTGAGCACTTCCGTCAAACAAATCTTTATATAAACTGACACCTTCGTTTGACACAAACAAAAACACGCCCTTACCTATGGATTGGCACCATACCTGTTGATGTGCATGGATCCACACCTGATTGAAGAATGAATGGACGAAGCCTAGTTTCTGAGCACTATTGTTTAAAGCTGCATTAAAATACTGGGTTAGAACCTACTTTTGGATTCCTGGAGCAGGTAGGGCAGTTGCAGAGGTGCTAAGTACATTGAGTACTAGCACAGAACTTTGATTGGACAACAGGCACATTCTAATTTTCACAGCTACAAAAATCCATAAAAGATATGGTATCTTATGAGAGGTGGTGAGTTGCAGACGCTACACTGATCTGCACCTGCATTGCAGTGGCCAAAAAGCAAGAACCAGAAAAGACATAGCTCCGTCGGTGGCTGCTTCCTTCCTCCAAGTTGCAACAGCGGATAAATAGAGGTACTCTTGGATTTCATTTGGCCATACCGTCAGAAACAGATAAGAAGGTTTTTGTATTCTGGGCCTGCTAATAGATGCTGGACAGTAATCCAATCTGCACAGAAATGCCATTTTTCCATCAAACAAATCTTTCCATAAAATGACACCTTCGTTTCACATAAACAAAAACGCGCCTTTATCTGTGGATTGGCACCATACCTGTTGATGTGCATGGATCCAAACCTGATTGATGAATGAAGAATCATGGCTGCTGACAGGGATTAAAACAGAAAAGGCCCTTTGTAGTGTCATCATCCATGGATGCTGAAGGGTTCCATTATGACAGGCTCAGTGTTTTCCGTCTATTGAAATTTTCATGGAGGCTGCCATATTGATTTTTTGGAGGCAGCCATTTTGATTTGCAGTTTAAAAGAGCTGTCATTTCAATGGATAAGAAATGTTGGGAAGGGTTTGGATTGCAACCACAGAAGTCAGCATGGACGAAGCCTAGTTTCTGAGCACTATTTTTTAAAGCTACATTAAAATACTGGGTTAATACCTACTTTTGGATTCCTGGAGCAGGTAGGGCAGTTGCAGAGGTGCTAAGTACATTGAGTACTAGCACAGAACTTTGATTGGACAACAGGCACATTCTAATTTTGCCAGCTACAAAAATCCATAAAAGATATGGTATCTCATGAGAGGTGGTGAGTTGCAGACGCTAAACTGAGCTGCACCTTCATTGTAGTGGCCAAAAAGCAAAAGCCAGAAAAGACATTGCTCCGTCGGTGACTGCTTCCTTCCCCCATGTTGCAGCAAGGGGCAAATAGGGGTACTCTCGAAGTTTATATTTCCATACCGTCAGAAACAGATAAGAAGGTTTCTGTGTTTTGGGCCTGCTAATAGTCGCTGGACAGTATTCCAATCTGCACAGAAATGCCATTTTTCCGTCAAACAAATCTTTCCATAAACTGACACCTTCGTTTGACACAAACAAAAACGCGCCCTTACCTGTGGATTGGCACCATACCTGTTGATGTGCATGGATCCACACCTGATTGAAGAATGAAGAATCATGGCTGCTGCCATGGATTAAAACAGCAAGGGCCCTTTGTGGTGTCATCATCCATGGATGCTGAAAGGTTCCATTATGACACGCTCAGTGTTTTGTCTATTGAAATTTTCATAGAGGATGCCATATTGATTTTCTGGAAGCAGCCATTGTGATTTGCAGTTAAACAGAGCTGTCATTTCAATGGATAAGAAATGTTGGGAAGGGTTTGGATTGCAACCACAGAAGTCAGCATGGACGAAGCCTAGACTTTGAGCACAATAGTGCTCAAAGCTGCATTAAAATTCTGGGTTAGAACCTACTTTTGGATTCCTGGAGCAGGTAGGGCAGTTGCAGAGGTGCTAAGTACATTGAGTACTAGCACAGAACTTTGATTGGACAACAGGTGCATTCTCATTGTGCCAACTCCAAAAATACATAAAAGGTATGTTATCTCATGATAGGTGTTGAGTTGCAGATGCTAAACTGATCTTCTCCTTCATTGTAGTGGCCAAAAAGCATAAGCCAGAAAAGACATTGCTCCGTCGGTGACTGCTTCCTTCCCCCATGTTGCAACAGGGGGCAAAGAGAGGTACTCTTGAAGTTCATATGGCCATACCGTCAGAAATAGATAAGAAGGTTTTTGTGTTTTGGGCCTGCTAATAGTCGCTGGACAGTATTCCAATCTGCACAGAAATGCCATTTTTCCGTCAAACAAATCTTTCCATAAACTGACACCTTTGTTTGACACAAACAAAAACGCGTCCTTACCTATGGATTGGCACAATACCTGTTGATGTACCTGGATCCACACCTTAATGAAGAATGAAGAATCATGGCTGCTGCCAGGGATTAAAACAGCAAGGGCCCTTTGTGGTGTCATCATCCATGGATGCTGAAGGGTTCCATTATGACACGCTCAGTTTTCAGTCCATTGAAATTTTCATGGAGGCTGCCATATTGAGTTTCTGGAGGCAGCCATTGTGATTTGCAGTTAAACAGAGCTGTCATTTCAATGGATAAGAAATGTTTGGAAGGGTTTGGATTGCAACCACAGAAGTCAGCATGGACGAAGCCTAGTCTCTGAGCACTATTGTTTAAAGCTGCATTAAAATTCTGGGTTAGAACCTACTTTTGGATTCCTGGAGCAGGTAGGGCAGTTGCAGAGGTGCTAAGTACATTGAGTACTAGCACAGAACTTTGATTGGACAACAGGTGCATTCTCATTGTGCCAACTCCAAAAATACATAAAAGGTATGTTATCTCATGATAGGTGTTGAGTTGCAGATGCTAAACTGATATTCTCCTTCATTGCAGTGGCCAAAAAGCATAAGCCAGAAAAGAAATTGCTCCGTCGGTGACTGCTTCCTTCCCCCATGTTGCAACAGGGGGCAAAGAGAGGTACTCTTGAAGTTCATATGGCCATACCGTCAGAAATAGATAAGAAGGTTTTTGTGTTTTGGGCCTGCTAATAGTCGCTGGACAGTATTCCAATCTGCACAGAAATGCCATTTTTCCGTCAAACAAATCTTTCCATAAACTGACACCTTTGTTTGACACAAACAAAAACGCGTCCTTACCTATGGATTGGCACAATAACTGTTGATGTACCTGGATCCACACCTTAATGAAGAATGAAGAATCATGGCTGCTGCAAGGGATTAAAACAGCAAGGGCCCTTTGTCGTGTCATCATCCATGGATGCTGAAGGGTTCCATTATGACAAGCTCAGTTTTCCGTCTATTGAAATTTTTATGGAGGCTGCCATATTGAGTTTCTGGAGGCAGCCATTGTGATTTGCAGTTAAACAGAGCTGTCATTTCAATGGATAAGAAATGTTTGGAAGGGTTTGGATTGCAACCACAGAAGTCAGCATGGACGAAGCCTAGTCTCTGAGCACTATTGTTTAAAGCTGCATTAAAATTCTGGGTTAGAACCTACTTTTGGATTCCTGGAGCAGGTAGGGCAGTTGCAGAGGTGCTAAGTAGATTGAGTACTAGCACAGAACTTTGATTGGACAACAGGTGCATTCTCATTGTGCCAACTCCAAAAATACATAAAAGGTATGTTATCTCATGATTGGTGTTGAGTTGCAGATGCTAAACTGATCTTCTCCTTCATTGCAGTGTCCAAAAAGCAAAAGCCAGAAAAGACATTGCTCCGTCAGTGACTGCTTACTTCCCCCATGTTGCAACAGGGGGCAAAGAGGGGTACTCTCAAAGTTCATATGGCCATACCTTCAGAAATAGATAAGAAGGTTTTTGTGTTTTGGGCCTGCTATTAGTCGCTGGACAGTATTCCAATCTGCACAGAAATGCAATTTTTCCGTCAAACAAATCTTTATATAAACTGACACCTTCGTTTGACACAAACAAAAACGCGCCCTTACCTATGGATTGGCACCATACCTGTTGATGTGCATGGATCCACACCTGATTGAAGAATGAAGAATCATGGCTGCTGCCAGGGATTAAAACAGCAAGGGCCCTTTGTGGTGTCATCATCCATGGATGCTGAAGGGTTCCATTATGACACGCTCAGTGTTCCGTCTATTGAAATTTTTTATGGAGGCTGCCATATTGAGTTTCTGGAGGAAGCCATTGTGATTTGCAGTTAAACAGAGCTGTCATTTCAATGGATAAGAAATGTTGGGAAGGGTTTGGATTGCAACCACAGAAGTCAGCATGGACGAAGCCTAGTTTCTGAGCACTATTGTTTAAAGCTGCAATAAAATACTCGGTTAGAACCTACTTTTGGATTCCTGGAGCATGTAGGGCAGTTGCAGAGGTGCTAAGTACATTGAGTACTAGCACAGAACTTTGATTGGACAACAGGTGCATTCTCATTGTGCCAACTCCAAAATTACATAAAAGGTATGTTATCTCATGATAGGTGTTGAGTTGCAGATGCTAAACTGATCTTCTCCTTCATTGCAGTGTCCAAAAAGCAAAAGCCAGAAAAGACATTGCTCTGTCAGTGACTGCTTACTTTCCCCATGTTGCAACAGGGGGCAAAGAGGGGTACTCTCAAAGTTCATATGGCCATACCTTCAGAAATAGATAAGAAGGTTTTTGTGTTTTGGGCCTGCTATTAGTCGCTGGACAGTATTCCAATCTGCACAGAAATGCAATTTTTCCGTCAAACAAATCTTTATATAAACTGACACCTTCGTTTGATACAAACAAAAACACGCCCTTACCTATGGATTGGCACCATACCTGTTGATGTGCATGGATCCACATCTGATTGAAGAATGAATGGACGAAGCCTAGTTTCTGAGCACTATTGTTTAAAGCTGCATTAAAATACTGGGTTAGAACCTATCAGTCGCTGGACAGTATTCCAATCTGCACAGAAATGCAATTTTTCCGTCAAACAAATCTTTATATAAACTGACACCTTCGTTTGATACAAACAAAAACACGCCCTTACCTATGGATTGGCACCATACCTGTTGATGTGCATGGATCCACACCTGATTGAAGAATGAATGGACGAAGCCTAGTTTCTGAGCACTATTGTTTAAAGCTGCATTAAAATACTGGGTTAGAACCTACTTTTGGATTCCTGGAGCAGGTAGGGCAGTTGCAGAGGTGCTAAGTACATTGAGTACTAGCACAGAACTTTGATTGGACAACAGGCACATTCTAATTTTCACAGCTACAAAAATCCATAAAAGATATGGTATCTTATGAGAGGTGGTGAGTTGCAGACGCTACACTGATCTGCACCTGCATTGCAGTGGCCAAAAAGCAAGAACCAGAAAAGACATAGCTCCGTCGGTGGCTGCTTCCTTCCTCCAAGTTGCAACAGCGGATAAATAGAGGTACTCTTGGATTTCATTTGGCCATACCGTCAGAAACAGATAAGAAGGTTTTTGTATTCTGGGCCTGCTAATAGATGCTGGACAGTAATCCAATCTGCACAGAAATGCCATTTTTCCGTCAAACAAATCATTCCATAAAATGACACCTTCGTTTCACATAAACAAAAACGCGCCCTTACCTGTGGATTGGCACCATACCTGTTGATGTGCATGGATCCAAACCTGATTGATGAATGAAGAATCATGGCTGCTGACAGGGATTAAAACAGCAAGGGCCCTTTGTCGTGTCATCATCCATGGATGCTGAAGGGTTCCATTATGACAGGCTCAGTGTTTTCCGTCTATTGAAATTTTCATGGAGGCTGCCATATTGATTTTTTGGAGGCAGCCATTTTGATTTGCAGTTTAAAAGAGCTGTCATTTCAATGGATAAGAAATGTTGGGAAGGGTTTGGATTGCAACCACAGAAGTCAGCATGGACGAAGCCTAGTTTCTGAGCACTATTTTTTAAAGCTACATTAAAATACTGGGTTAATACCTACTTTTGGATTCCTGGAGCAAGTAGGGCAGTTGCAGAGGTGCTAAGTACATTGAGTACTAGCACAGAACTTTGATTGGACAACAGGCACATTCTAATTTTGCCAGCTACAAAAATCCATAAAAGATATGGTATCTCATGAGAGGTGGTGAGTTGCAGACGCTAAACTGAGCTGCACCTTCATTGTAGTGGCCAAAAAGAAAAAGCCAGAAAAGACATTGCTCCGTCGGTAACTGCTTCCTTCCCCCATGTTGCAGCAAGGGGCAAATAGGGGTACTCTCGAAGTTTATATTTCCATACCGTCAGAAACAGATAAGAAGGTTTCTGTGTTTTGGGCCTGCTAATAGTCGCTGGACAGTATTCTAAGTCGCACAGAAATGCCATTTATCCGTCAAACAAATCTTTTCATAAACTGACACCTTCGTTTGACACAAACAAAAACGCGCCCTTACCTGTGGATTTGCACCATACCTGTTGATGTGCATGGATCCACACCTGATTGAAGAATGAAGAATCATGGCTGCTGCCATGGATTAAAACAGCAAGGGCCCTTTGTGGTGTCATCATCCATGGATGCTGAAAGGTTCCATTATGACACGCTCAGTGTTTTGTCTATTGAAATTTTCATAGAGGATGCCATATTGATTTTCTGAAAGCAGCCATTGTGATTTGCAGTTAAACAGAGCTGTAATTTCAATGGATAAGAAATGTTGGGAAGGGTTTGGATTGCAACCACAGAAGTCAGCATGGACGAAGCCTAGACTCTGAGCACTATTGTGCATTAAAGCTGCATTAAAATTCTGGGTTAGAACCTACTTTTGGATTCCTGGAGCAGGTAGGGCAGTTGCAGAGGTGCTAAGTACATTGAGTACTAGCACAGAACTTTGATTGGACAACAGGTGCATTCTCATTGTGCCAACTCCAAAAATACATAAAAGGTATGTTATCTCATGATAGGTGTTGAGTTGCAGATGCTAAACTGATCTTCTCCTTCATTGTAGTTGCCAAAAAGCATAAGCCAGAAAAGACATTGCTCCGTCGGTGACTGCTTCCTTCCCCCATGTTGCAACAGGGGGCAAAGAGAGGTACTCTTGAAGTTCATATGGCCATACCGTCAGAAATAGATAAGAAGGTTTTTGTGTTTTGGGCCTGCTAATAGTCGCTGGACAGTATTCCAATCTGCACAGAAATGCCATTTTTCCGTCAAACAAATCTTTCCATAAACTGACACCTTTGTTTGACACAAACAAAAACGCGTCCTTACCTATGGATTGGCACAATACCTGTTGATGTACCTGGATCCACACCTTAATGAAGAATGAAGAATCATGGCTGCTGCCAGGGATTAAAACAGCAAGGGCCCTTTGTGGTGTCATCATCCATGGATGCTGAAGGGTTCCAATATGACACGCTCATTTTTCCGTCTATTGAAATTTTCATGGAGGCTGCCATATTGAGTTTCTGGAGGCAGCCATTGTGATTTGCAGTTAAACAGAGCTGTCATTTCAATGGATAAGAAATGTTTGGAAGGGTTTGGATTGCAACCACAGAAGTCAGCATGGACGAAGCCTAGTCTCTGAGCACTATTGTTTAAAGCTGCATTAAAATTCTGGGTTAGAACCTACTTTTGGATTCCTGGAGCAGGTAGGGCAGTTGCAGAGGTGCTAAGTACATTGAGTACTAGCACAGAACTTTGATTGGACAACAGGTGCATTCTCATTGTGCCAACTCCAAAAATACATAAAAGGTATGTTATCTCATGATAGGTGTTGAGTTGCAGATGCTAAACTGATCTTCTCCTTCATTGCAGTGGCCAAAAAGCAAAAGCCAGAAAAGACATTGCTCCGTCAGTGACTGCTTACTTCCCCCATGTTGCAACAGGGGGCAAAGAGGGGTACTCTCAAAGTTCATATGGCCATACCGTCAGAAATAGATAAGAAGGTTTTTGTGTTTTGGGCCTGCTAATAGTCGCTGGACAGTATTCCAATCTGCACAGAAATGCAATTTTTCCGTCAAACAAATCTTTCCATAAACTGACACCTTCGTTTGACACAAACAAAAACGCGCCCTTACCTATGGATTGTCACTATACCTGTTGATGTGCATGGATCCACACCTGATTGAAGAATGAAGAATCATGGCTGCTGCAAGGGATTAAAACAGCAAGGGCCCTTTGTGGTGTCATCATCCATGGATGCTGAAGGGTTCCATTATGACACGCTCAGTGTTCCGTCTATTGAAATTTTTATGGAGGCTGCCATATTGAGTTTCTGGAGGCAGCCATTGTGATTTGCAGTTAAACAGAGCTGTCATTTCAATGGATAAGAAATGTTGGGAAGGGTTTGGATTGCAACCACAGAAGTCAGCATGGACGAAGCCTAGTCTCTGAGCACTATTGTTTAAAGCTGCATTAAAATACTGGGTTAGAACCTACTTTTGGATTCCTGGAGCAGGTAGGGCAGTTGCAGAGGTGCTAAGTACATTGAGTACTAGCACAGAACTTTGATTGGACAACAGGTGCATTCTCATTGTGCCAACTCCAAAAATACATAAAAGGTATGTTATCTCATGATAGGTGTTGAGTTGCAGATGCTAAACTGATCTTCTCCTTCATTGCAGTGTCCAAAAAGCAAAAGCCAGAAAAGACATTGGTCCGTCTGTGACTGCTTTCTTTCCCCATGTTGCAACAGGGGGCAAAGAGAGGTACTCTTGAAGTTCATATGGCCATACCGTCAGAAATAGATAAGAAGGTTTTTGTGTTTTGGGCCTGCTAATAGTCGCTGGACAGTATTCCAATCTGCACAGAAATGCAATTTTTCCGTCAAACAAATCTTTCCATAAACTGACACCTTCGTTTGACACAAACAAAAACGCGCCCTTACCTGTGGATTGGCACCATACCTGTTGATGTGCATGGATCCACACCTGATTGAAGAATGAAGAATCATGGCTGCTGCCAGGGATTAAAACAGCAAGGGCCCTTTGTGGTGTCATCATCCATGGATGCTGAAGGGTTCCATTATGACACGCTCAGTGTTCCGTCTATTGAAATTTTCATGGAGGCTGCCATATTGATTTTCTGGAGGCAGCCATTGTGATTTGCAGTTAAACAGAGCTGTCATTTCAATGGATAAGAAATGTTGGGAAGGGTTTGGATCCACACCTGATTGAAGAATGAATGGACGAAGCCTAGTTTCTGAGCACTATTGTTTAAAGCTGCATTAAAATACTGGGTTAGAACCTACTTTTGGATTCCTGGAGCAGGTAGGGCAGTTGCAGAGGTGCTAAGTACATTGAGTACTAGCACAGAACTTTGATTGGACAACAGGCACATTCTAATTTTCACAGCTACAAAAATCCATAAAAGATATGGTATCTTATGAGAGGTGGTGAGTTGCAGACGCTACACTGATCTGCACCTGCATTGCAGTGGCCAAAAAGCAAGAACCAGAAAAGACATAGCTCCGTCGGTGGCTGCTTCCTTCCTCCAAGTTGCAACAGCGGATAAATAGAGGTACTCTTGGATTTCATTTGGCCATACCGTCAGAAACAGATAAGAAGGTTTTTGTATTCTGGGCCTGCTAATAGATGCTGGACAGTAATCCAATCTGCACAGAAATGCCATTTTTCCGTCAAACAAATCATTCCATAAAATGACACCTTCGTTTCACATAAACAAAAACGCGCCCTTACCTGTGGATTGGCACCATACCTGTTGATGTGCATGGATCCACACCTGATTGAAGAATGAAGAATCATGGCTGCTGACAGGGATTAAAACAGCAAGGGCCCTTTGTCGTGTCATCATCCATGGATGCTGAAGGGTTCCATTATGACAGGCTCAGTGTTTTCCGTCTATTGAAATTTTCATGGAGGCTGCCATATTGATTTTTTGGAGGCAGCCATTTTGATTTGCAGTTTAAAAGAGCTGTCATTTCAATGGATAAGAAATGTTGGGAAGGGTTTGGATTGCAACCACAGAAGTCAGCATGGACGAATCCTAGTTTCTGAGCACTATTTTTTAAAGCTACATTAAAATACTGGGTTAGAACCTACTTTTGGATTCCTGGAGCAGGTAGGGCAGTTGCAGAGGTGCTAAGTACATTGAGTACTAGCACAGAACTTTGATTGGACAACAGGCACATTCTAATTTTGCCAGCTACAAAAATCCATAAAAGATATGGTATCTCATGAGAGGTGGTGAGTTGCAGACGCTAAACTGATCTGCACCTTCATTGTAGTGGCCAAAAAGCAAAAGCCAGAAAAGACATTGCTCGGTCGTTAACTGCTTCCTTCCCCAATGTTGCAGCAGGGGCAAATAGGGGTACTCTCGAAGTTCATATTGCCATACCGTCAGAAACAGATAAGAAGGTTTCTGTGTTTTGGGCCTGCTAATAGTCGCTGGACAGTATTCTAAGTCTGCACAGAAATGCCATTTTTCCGTCAAACAAATCTTTCATAAACTGACACCTTCGTTTGACACAAACAAAAACGCGCCCTTACCTGTGGATTTGCACCATACCTGTTGATGTGCATGGATCCACACCTGATTGAAGAATGAAGAATCATGGCTGCTGCCATGGATTAAAACAGCAAGGGCCCTTTGTGGTGTCATCATCCATGGATGCTGAAAGGTTCCATTATGACACGCTCAGTGTTTTCGTCTATTGAAATTTTCATAGAGGATGCCATATTGATTTTCTGGAAGGCAGCCATTGTGATTTGCAGTTAAACAGAGCTGTCATTTCAATGGATAAGAAATGTTGGGAAGGGTTTGGATTGCAACCACAGAAGTCAGCATGGACGAAGCCTAGTCTCTGAGCACTATTGTTTAAAGCTGCATTAAAATTCTGGGTTAGAACCTACTTTTGGATTCCTGGAGCAGGTAGGGCA
Source organism: Bufo bufo (assembly GCF_905171765.1). Taxonomy (NCBI): domain Eukaryota; kingdom Metazoa; phylum Chordata; class Amphibia; order Anura; family Bufonidae; genus Bufo; species Bufo bufo. The sequence continues at coordinate 74,227,825 of NC_053398.1, read as the reverse complement.
GTTGCAGAGGTGCTAAGTACATTGAGTACTAGCACAGAACTTTGATTGGACAACAGGTGCATTCTCATTGTGCCAACTCCAAAAATACATAAAAGGTATGTTATCTCATGATAGGTGTTGAGTTGCAGATGCTAAACTGATATTCTCCTTCATTGCAGTGGCCAAAAAGCATAAGCCAGAAAAGACATTGCTCCGTCGGTGACTGCTTCCTTCCCCCATGTTGCAACAGGGGGCAAAGAGAGGTACTCTTGAAGTTCATATGGCCATACCGTCAGAAATAGATAAAAAGGTTTTTGTGTTTTGGGCCTGCTAATAGTCGCTGGACAGTATTCCAATCTGCTCAGAAATGCCATTTTTTCGTCAAACAAATCTTTCCATAAACTGACACCTTTGTTTGACACAAACAAAAACGCGTCCTTACCTATGGATTGGCACAATAACTGTTGATGTACCTGGATCCACACCTTAATGAAGAATGAAGAATCATGGCTGCTGCAAGGGATTAAAACAGCAAGGGCCCTTTGTGGTGTCATCATCCATGGATGCTGAAGGGTTCCATTATGACACGCTCAGTGTTCCGTCTATTGAAATTTTCATGGAGGCTGCCATATTGAGTTTCTGGAGGCAGCCATTGTGATTTGCAGTTAAACAGAGCTGTCATTTCAATGGATAAGAAATGTTTGGAAGGGTTTGGATTTCAACCACAGAAGTCAGCATGGACGAAGCCTAGTCTCTGAGCACTATTGTTTAAAGCTGCATTAAAATTCTGGGTTAGAACCTACTTTTGGATTCCTGGAGCAGGTAGGGCAGTTGCAGAGGTGCTAAGTACATTAAGTACTAGCACAGAACTTTGATTGGACAACAGGTGCATTCTCATTGTGCCAACTCCAAAATTACATAAAAGGTATGTTATCTCATGATAGGTGTTGAGTCTCAGATGCTAAACTGATCTTTTCCTTCATTGCAGTGGCCAAAAAGCAAAAGCCAGAAAAGACATTGCTCCGTCAGTGACTGCCTACTTCCCCCATGTTGCAACAGGGGGCAAAGAGGGGTACTCTCAAAGTTCATATGGCCATACCTTCAGAAATAGATAAGAAGGTTTTTGTGTTTTGGGCCTGCTATTAGTCGCTGGACAGTATTCCAATCTGCACAGAAATGCAATTTTTCCGTCAAACAAATCTTCCATAAACTGACACCTTCGTTTGACACAAACAAAAACGCGCCCTTACCTATGGATTGGCACCATACCTGTTGATGTGCATGGATCCACACCTGATTGAAGAATGAAGAATCATGGCTGCTGCCAGGGATTAAAACAGCAAGGGCCCTTTGTGGTGTCATCATCCATGGATGCTGAAGGGTTCCATTATGACACGCTCAGTGTTCCGTCTATTGAAATTTTCATGGAGGCTGCCATATTGATTTTCTGGAGGAAGCCATTGTGATTTGCAGTTAAACAGAGCTGTCATTTCAATGGATAAGAAATGTTGGGAAGGGTTTGGATTGCAACCACAGAAGTCAGCATGGACGAAGCCTAGTTTCTGAGCACTATTGTTTAAAGCTGCATTAAAATACTGGGTTAGAACCTACTTTTGGATTCCTGGAGCAGGTAGGGCAGTTGCAGAGGTGCTAAGTACATTGAGTACTAGCACAGAACTTTGATTGGACAACAGGTGCATTCTCATTGTGCCAACTCCAAAAATACATAAAAGGTATGTTATCTCATGATAGGTGTTGAGTTGCAGATGCTAAACTGATCTGCACCTTCATTGCAGTGGCCAAAAAGCAAGAACCAGAAAAGACATAGCTCCGTCGGTGGCTGCTTCCTTCCTCCAAGTTGCAACAGCGGATAAATAGAGGTACTCTTGGATTTCATTTGGCCATACCGTCAGAAACAGATAAGAAGGTTTTTGTATTCTGGGCCTGCTAATAGATGCTGGACAGTAATCCAATCTGCACAGAAATGCCATTTTTCCGTCAAACAAATCATTCCATAAAATGACACCTTCGTTTCACATAAACAAAAACGCGCCCTTACCTGTGGATTGGCACCATACCTGTTGATGTGCATGTATCCAAACCTGATTGATGAATGAAGAATCATGGCTGCTGACAGGGATTAAAACAGCAAGGGCCCTTTGTGGTGTCATCATCCATGGATGCTGAAGGGTTCCATTATGACAGGCTCAGTGTTTTCCGTCTATTGAAATTTTCATGGAGGCTGCCATATTGATTTTTTGGAGGCAGCCATTTTGATTTGCAGTTTAAAAGAGCTGTCATTTCAATGGATAAGAAATGTTGGGAAGGGTTTGGATTGCAACCACAGAAGTCAGCATGGACGAAGCCTAGTTTCTGAGCACTATTTTTTAAAGCTACATTAAAATACTGGGTTAATACCTACTTTTGGATTCCTAGAGCAAGTAGGGCAGTTGCAGAGGTGCTAAGTACATTGAGTACTAGCACAGAACTTTGATTGGACAACAGGCACATTCTAATTTTGCCAGCTACAAAAATCCATAAAAGATATGGTATCTCATGAGAGGTGGTGAGTTGCAGACGCTAAACTGAGCTGCACCTTCATTGTAGTGGCCAAAAAGAAAAAGCCAGAAAAGACATTGCTCCGTCGGTAACTGCTTCCTTCCCCCATGTTGCAGCAAGGGGCAAATAGGGGTACTCTCGAAGTTTATATTTCCATACCGTCAGAAACAGATAAGAAGGTTTCTGTGTTTTGGGCCTGCTAATAGTCGCTGGACAGTATTCTAATTCGCACAGAAATGCCATTTATCCGTCAAACAAATCTTTTCATAAACTGACACCTTCGTTTGACACAAACAAAAACGCGCCCTTACCTGTGGATTGGCACCATACCTGTTGATGTGCATGGATCCACACCTGATTGAAGAATGAAGAATCATGGCTGCTGCCATGGATTAAAACAGCAAGGGCCCTTTGTGGTGTCATCATCCATGGATGCTGAAAGGTTCCATTATGACACGCTCAGTGTTTTTGTCTATTGAAATTTTCATAGAGGATGCCATATTGATTTTTTGAAAGCAGCCATTGTGATTTGCAGTTAAACAGAGCTGTCATTTCAATGGATAAGAAATGTTGGGAAGGGTTTGGATTGCAACCACAGAAGTCAGCATGGACGAAGCCTAGACTCTGAGCACTATTGTGCATTAAAGCTGCATTAAAATTCTGGGTTAGAACCTACTTTTGGATTCCTGGAGCAGGTAGGGCAGTTGCAGAGGTGCTAAGTACATTGAGTACTAGCACAGAACTTTGATTGGACAACAGGTGCATTCTCATTGTGCCAACTCCAAAAATACATAAAAGGTATGTTATCTCATGATAGGTGTTGAGTTGCAGATGCTAAACTGATCTTCTCCTTCATTGTAGTTGCCAAAAAGCATAAGCCAGAAAAGACATTGCTCCGTCGGTGACTGCTTCCTTCCCCCATGTTGCAACAGGGGGCAAAGAGAGGTACTCTTGAAGTTCATATGGCCATACCGTCAGAAATAGATAAGAAGGTTTTTGTGTTTTGGGCCTGCTAATAGTCGCTGGACAGTATTCCAATCTGCACAGAAATGCCATTTTTCCGTCAAACAAATCTTTCCATAAACTGACACCTTTGTTTGACACAAACAAAAACGCGTCCTTACCTATGGATTGGCACAATACCTGTTGATGTACCTGGATCCACACCTTAATGAAGAATGAAGAATCATGGCTGCTGCCAGGGATTAAAACAGAAAGGGCCCTTTGTGGTGTCATCATCCATGGATGCTGAAGGGTTCCAATATGACACGCTCATTTTTCCGTCCATTGAAATTTTCATGGAGGCTGCCATATTGAGTTTCTGGAGGCAGCCATTGTGATTTGCAGTTAAACAGAGCTGTCATTTCAATGGATAAGAAATGTTTGGAAGGGTTTGGATTGCAACCACAGAAGTCAGCATGGACGAAGCCTAGTCTCTGAGCACTATTGTTTAAAGCTGCATTAAAATTCTGGGTTAGAACCTACTTTTGGATTCCTGGAGCAGGTAGGGCAGTTGCAGAGGTGCTAAGTACATTGAGTACTAGCACAGAACTTTGATTGGACAACAGGTGCATTCTCATTGTGCCAACTCCAAAAATACATAAAAGGTATGTTATCTCATGATAGGTGTTGAGTTGCAGATGCTAAACTGATCTTCTCCTTCATTGCAGTGGCCAAAAAGCAAAAGCCAGAAAAGACATTGCTCCGTCGGTGACTGCTTTCTTTCCCCATGTTGCAACAGGGGGCAAAGAGAGGTACTCTTGAAGTTCATATGGCCATACCGTCAGAAATAGATAAAAAGGTTTTTGTGTTTTGGGCCTGCTAATAGTCGCTGGACAGTATTCCAATCTGCACAGAAATGCCATTTTTCCGTCAAACAAATCTTTCCATAAACTGACACCTTTGTTTGACACAAACAAAAACGCGTCCTTACCTATGGATTGGCACAATACCTGTTGATGTACCTGGATCCACACCTTAATGAAGAATGAAGAATAATGGCTGCTGCAAGGGATTAAAACAGCAAGGGCCCTTTGTCGTGTCATCATCCATGGATGCTGAAGGGTTCCATTATGACAAGCTCAGTTTTCCGTCTATTGAAATTTTCATGGAGGCTGCCATATTGAGTTTCTGGAGGCAGCCATTGTGATTTGCAGTTAAACAGAGCTGTCATTTCAATGGATAAGAAATGTTTGGAAGGGTTTGGATTGCAACCACAGAAGTCAGCATGGACGAAGCCTAGTCTCTGAGCACTATTGTTTAAAGCTGCATTAAAATTCTGGGTTAGAACCTACTTTTGGATTCCTGGAGCAGGTAGGGCAGTTGCAGAGGTGCTAAGTAGATTGAGTACTAGCACAGAACTTTGATTGGACAACAGGTGCATTCTCATTGTGCCAACTCCAAAAATACATAAAAGGTATGTTATCTCATGATTGGTGTTGAGTTGCAGATGCTAAACTGATCTTCTCCTTCATTGCAGTGTCCAAAAAGCAAAAGCCAGAAAAGACATTGCTCCGTCAGTGACTGCTTACTTCCCCCATGTTGCAACAGGGGGCAAAGAGGGGTACTCTCAAAGTTCATATGGCCATACCTTCAGAAATAGATAAGAAGGTTTTTGTGTTTTGGGCCTGCTATTAGTCGCTGGACAGTATTCCAATCTGCACAGAAATGCAATTTTTCCGTCAAACAAATCTTTATATAAACTGACACCTTCGTTTGACACAAACAAAAACGCGCC